>NC_086445.1:845098467-845398467 GCF_028390025.1 Pseudophryne corroboree
GTTGTGCTAAAATTTATGCTCAAAAGGCTGCATACATACAACCGGGATTCGTTTATGTGACCAGCAGTCAGAAGACCGCCGGTGACAATACTGACACCGGGATCCCAGCATCTGACAATCCCGCCAGTCGGCATGCCGACCAACATGGACTATTCCCACTTGTGGGTGTCCATGACACCCATAGAGTGGGAATAGAATCTGTGGCAAGTGCAGCAAGCCACCGAGCCCTCAAGGAGCTTCTTTGTGCTCAACCCCCTCGCCGACCATCCGGTGCCGATATTGTGACTGGCGGTCTCCTGACTGCTGGTCACACACACCGAATCCATTCCACATGCTGTGGCAAGGGGCTTGGAGGTAGATGTACTAAGCCCTGGAGAGTGATAAAGTAGAGATAGATAAAGTACCAGACAATCAGCTCCTAATTGTCATGTTACAGGCTGTGTTTGACAAATGACAGGAGTTGATTGGCTGGTACTTAATCTCTCTCCACTTTATCACTCACCTAGGCTTAGTACAGATATGTCCACATACACCTTTCCCCATTAATCTGTATGGCCAAATTAGCCATACAATGGAATCTGCAACATAGCCACGCCTTGTGATTTTTCTCAAAATCTGCTACTTTAATCTACTACTTTATACAAATATTTTTGAAAAAAAATATTTGGGAATCCATCCAATTGCTACTCGTGCTGGAGCATCTTAGCCATGCTACGCATTTCACGACAAATGAAGCAAAAAGGGAAAGGTGTATGAGGACACATCTGTACATATGGCCCAGTGAGTTGTACTAGAGAGGTGGTGGCACTCATCTCCCCCCTACCCCCTCACACACACACTCTGTAGTTTATAGGAAAATTTAACGTTAACGGCCAGGGGCCTGAGGTCTGCTTAGCCCATAGAAGCTTTATTGGTTATGATAGTGTGAAATATATTTTAGATGCTTTGTTTAACACTCTGGCCACCAGCTGAGACTACAATGTTAGGTCGCTAAAAAGAAAAATTTGTTCTATGATATCAGTGTTATCAGTGTCCCTCTTAGTTATAAGTTTGCCACGCCTCTGAGGATTTTTAATGGGGTCCCTGCGAAACACGTTTGTATTACTTGAGTGTTCCCATGTGCTTGAGTCTTTTATCAATTATATGGTGGTTTCTCTGCAGTGGGCAAAAAATGGAGCCTTGCTGGGCAGAAATCATCTTGAGTTGGTATTCATATTCAGTATGCATATAGGAAATCAGGAGGTACAGAAGCTACTTATTTGCGTAGGAATAATTTGTCATCTTCATACAACAGATGTTAAACCAGATAATACAGTAAATAGTAATATACATTGTATGGCAGGGTAAAATGTGAATTTCCCAAATCAAACATCCTGGAGAAATACCATCCTCCTTTTCTCTCCAGCACTGTCTCTCTGCATTCCTTTAGTTCCATCCTCCTTGTCTCTATAATGCCTTCTCTTTTGCCTCTCTACAGTGACACCCCCTGCATTTCTCCAAACCCATCCCACAGCATCTCTCAGGTTAAGCTCCTGCATCTATCCAGCTCAGCCCCCTCCGTCTCTTCAACTCAACCCCCTGCATTTTTCCACTTCAGCCTGTGTTTCTCAAGTTCTGCCTCCAGTGTCTCTCCAGCTCATTCCTTACATATGTCCAACTAAGCCCCCTGAGCCCTTCCAGCTCAGCCCCCTGCATCTCTCCAGCTCAGTTGCTCTCTGTTTCTCCAGCTCTACCTCCAGTGTTCTCATGCACAGCCCTAGGCGTTTCACCATTTCAGCACCCTGTGTTTCTCCCACTCAGACCCCTGCACCTCTCCAGCTCATGCCCCTTGTTTCTGTTTAACGCCCACACCGATGTCTCTCCAGCAACTGTGACCTTCATGTGTTATAAAGTGCCTGGTGGCCCCTGCTCCTCTTTGTGGCAGCAGTACAATGCCATGTTGTCATGTACGCCACAAAAAATCATGCAAGGAGCCACTGGGACCTGAGAAAGAGAAGGCAGTGATCCAACAGACACTAGTGCTGCCCACAGCATCTATTGAACTGTTAGACTCATTTGAGAATAACAGTTCCTTCCTTAGCTGGAGCACTCACTGTGCTGAAGTGGAACAACTTCTACCTACCATTACAGGTGATAAACACACCAGCCCACTTTAACCCCTTAATACACAGCACAATATTTATCCAGCTTTGCACCAGTAGCATAAAATTTATGCGGTCAAAGATACACTTGCACCCAACTAGGGGCCTAATTCAGACCTGATCACTCGCTATCAATTTTTGCAGCGCTGCGATCAGACAGTCACCGCCTACAGGGGCATGTATTATAGCTGTGCAAGTGTGTGATCGCATGTGCAGCGGGGCGGTACAAAAAATATTTGTGCAGCTTCTGGGTTGCCCAGAACTTACTCAGCCACTGCGATAACTTCAGCCTGTTCGTACACACCTGCATTTTTCCAACCACTCCCAGAAAACGGTCAGTTGCCACTAGCGATATGCACCGTAAATTTTTCGGGTTTTGTGTTTTGGTTTTGGATTCGGGTCCGCGGCCTTGTTTTGGATTCGGACGCATTTTGGCAAAACCTCCCTGAAAATTTTTTGTCGGATTCGGGTGTGTTTTGGATTTGGCTGTTTTTTTACAAAAAGCTTTCAAAAACAGCTTAAATCATAGAATTTGGGGGTCATTTTGATCCCATAGTATTATTAACCTCAATAACCATAATTTACACTCATTTTCAGTCTATTCTGAACACCTCACACCTCACAATATTATTTTTAGTCCTAAAATTTGCACCAAGGTCGCTGGATGGCTAAGCTAAGCGACAAAAGTGGCCGACACAAACACCTGGCCCATCTAGGAGTGGCACTGCAGTGTCAGGCAGGATGGCACTTCAAAAAAATTGTCCCTAAACAGCACATGATGCTAAGAAAAAAAGAGGCGCACCAAGGTCGCTGTGTGACTAAGCTAAGCGACACAAGTGGCCGACACAAACACCTGGCCCATCTAGGAGTGGCACTGCAGTGTCAGGCAGGATGGCACTTCAAAAAAATTGTCCCCAAACAGCACATGATGCAAAGAAAAAAAGAGGCGCACCAAGGTTGCTGTGTGACTAAGCTAAGCGACACAAGTGGCCGACACAAACACCTGGCCCATCTAGGAGTGGCACTGCAGTGTCAGACAGGATGGCACTTCAAAAAAATTGTCCCCAAACAGCACATGATGCAAAGAAAAAAAGAGGCGCACCAAGGTCACTGTGTGACTAAGCTAAGCGACACAAGTGGCCGACACAAACACCTGGCCCATCTAGGAGTGGCACTGCAGTGTCAGGCAGGATGGCACTTCAAAAAAATTGTCCCCAAACAGCACATGATGCAAAGAAAAAAAAGAGGCGCACCAAGGTCACTGTGTGACTAAGCTAAGCGACACAAGTGGCCGACACAAACACCTGGCCCATCTAGGAGTGGCACTGCAGTGTCAGGCAGGATGGCACTTCAAAAAAATTGTCCCCAAACAGCACATGTTGCAAAGAAAAATGAAAGAAAAAAGAGGTGCAAGGTGGAATTGTCCTTGGGCCCTCCCACCCACCCTTATGTTGTATAAACAGGACATGCACACTTTAACGAACCCATCATTTCAGCGACAGGGTCTGCCACACGACTGTGACTGAAATGACTGGTTGGTTTGGGCCCCCACCAAAAAAGAAGCAATCAATCTCTCCTTGCACAAACTGGCTCTACAGAGGCAAGATGTCCACCTCATCATCATCCTCCGATTCCTCACCCCTTTCACTGTGTACATCCCCCTCCTCACAGATTATTAATTCATCCCCACTGGAATCCACCATCTCAGGTCCCTGTGTACTTTCTGGAGGCAATTGCTGGTGAATGTCTCCACGGAGGAATTGATTATAATTCATTTTGATGAACATCATCTTCTCCACATTTTCTGGAAGTAACCTCGTACGCCGATTGCTGACAAGGTGAGTGGTTGCACTAAACACTGTTTCGGAGTACACACTGGAGGGGGGGCAACTTAGGTAAAATAAAGCCAGTTTGTGCAAGGGCCTCCAAATTGCCTCTTTTTCCTGCCAGTATACGTACGGACTGTCTGACGTGCCTACTTGGATGCAGTCACTCATATAATCCTCCACTTTTCTTTCAATGGTGACAGAATCATATGCAGTGACAGTAGACGACATGTCAGTAATCGTTGGCAGGTCCTTCAGTCCGGACCAGATGTCAGCACTCGCTCCAGACTGCCCTGCATCACCGCCAGCGGGTGGGCTCGGAATTCTTAGCCTTTTCCTCGCACCCCCAGTTGCGGGAGAATGTGAAGGAGGAGCTGTTGACGGTCACGTTCCGCTTGACTTGACAATTTTCTCACCAGCAGGTCTTTGAACCTCTGCAGACTTGTGACTGCCGGAAAGAGAAATACAACGTAGGTTTTAAATCTAGGATCGAGCACGGTGGCCAAAATGTAGTGCTCTGATTTCAAAAGATTGACCACCCGTGAATCCTGGTTAAGCGAATTAAGGGCTCCATCCACAAGTCCCACATGCCTAGCGGAATTGCTCTGTTTTAGCTCCTCCTTCAATGTCTCCAGCTTTTTCTGCAAAAGCCTGATGAGGGGAATGACCTGACTCAGGCTGGCAGTGTCTGAACTGACTTCACATGTGGCAAGTTCAAAGGGTTGCAGAACCTTGCACAACGTTGAAATCATTCTCCACTGCGCTTGAGTCAGGTGCATTCCCCCTCCTTTGCCTATATCGTGGGCAGATGTATAGGCTTGAATGGCCTTTTGCTGCTCCTCCATCCTCTGAAGCATATAGAGGGTTGAATTCCACCTCGTTACCACCTCTTGCTTCAGATGATGGCAGGGCAGGTTCAGGAGTGTTTAATGGTGCTCCAGTCTTCGGCACGCGGTGGCTGAATGCCGAAAGTGGCACGCAATTCTTCGGGCCACCGACAGCATCTCTTGCACGCCCCTGTCGTTTTTTCAATTATTCTGCACCACCAAATTCAATGTATGTGCAAAACATGGGACGTGCTGGAATTTGCCCAAATATAATGCACGCACAATATTGCTGGCGTTGTCCAATGTCACAAATCCCCAGGATAGTCCAATTGGGGTAAGCCATTCTGCGATGATGTTCCTCAGTTTCCGTAAGAGGTTGTCAGCTGTGTGCCTCTTATGGAAAGCGGTGATACAAAGCGTAGCCTGCCTAGGAACGAGTTGGCGTTTGTGAGATGCTGCTACTGGTGCCGCCGCTGCTGTTCTTGCTGCAGGAGGCAATACATCTACCCAGTGGGCTGTCACAGTCATATAGTCCTGAGTCTGCCCTGCTCCACTTGTCCACATGTCCGTGGTTAAGTGGACATTGGGTACAACTGCATTTTTTAGGACACTGGTGACTCTTTTTCTGAGGTCTGTGTACATTTTCGGTATCGCCTGCCTAGAGAAATGGAACCTAGATGGTATTTGGTACCGGAGACACAGTACCTCAATCAAGTCTCTAGTTGCCTCTGAATTAACGGTGGATACCGGAACCACGTTTCTCACCACCCATGCTGACAAGACCTGAGTTATCCGCTTTGCAGCAGGATGACTGCTGTGATATTTCATCTTCCTCGCAAAGGACTGTTGGACAGTCAATTGCTTACTGGAAGTAGTACAAGTGGTCTTCCGACTTCCCCTCTGGGATGCCGATCGACTCCCAGCAGCAACAACAGCAGCGCCAGCAGCAGTAGGCGTTACACTCCATGATGCATCGGAGGAATCCCAGGCAGGAGAGGACTCGTCAGACTTGCCAGTAACATGGCCTGCAGGATTATTGGCTTTCCTGTATAAGGTGGAAATTGACACTGGGGGAGTTGGTGGTGTGGTTTGCAGGAGCTTGGTTACAAGAGGAAGGGATTTAGTGGTCAGTGGACTGCTTCCGCTGTCATCCAAAGTTTTTGAACTTGTCACTGACTTCTGATGAATGCGGTCCAGGTGACATATAAGGGAGGATGTACCTAGGTGGTTATCGTCCTTACCCCTACTTATTACAGCTTGACAAAGGCAACACACGGCTTGACACCAGTTGTCCGCATTTCTGTTTAAATAATTCCACACCGAAGAGGTGATTTCTTTTGTATTTTGACCAGGCATGTCAATGGCCATATTCGTCCCACAGACAACAGGTGTCTCCCCGGGTGCCTGACTTAAACAAACCACCTCACCATCAGAATCCTCCTTGTCAACTTCCTCCCCAGCTCCAGCAACACCCATATCCTCATCCTGGTGTACTTCAGCAGTGACATCTTCAATTTGACTATCAGGAACAGGACTGCGGGTGCTCCTTCCAGCACTTGCAGGGGGCGTGCAAATGGTGGAAGGCGCAAGCTCTTCCCGTCCAGTGTTGGGAAGGTCAGGCATCGCAACCGACACAATTGGACTCTCCTTGGGGATTTGTGATTTAGAAGAACGCACAGTTCTTTGCTGTGCTTTTGCCAGCTTAAGTCTTTTAATTTTTCTAGCGAGAGGATGAGTGCTTCCAATCTCATGTGAATCTGAACCACTAGCCATGAACCTAGGCCAGGGCCTCAGCCGTTCCTTGCCACTCCGTGTCGTAAATGGCATATTGGCAAGTATACGCTTCTCATCAGACGCTTTCAATTTTGATTTTTGGGTCATTTTACTGAACTTTTGTCTCTTGGATTTTACATGCTCTCTACTATGACATTGGGCATCGGCCTTGGCAGACGTCGTTGATGGCATTTCATCGTCTCGGCCATGACTAGTGGCACCAGCTTCAGCACGAGGTGGAAGTGGATCTTGATCTTTCCCTATTTTACCCTCCACATTTTTGTTCTCCATTTTTTAATGTGTGGAATTATATGCCAGGATCAATAGAAATGGCCTACTACTATATATACTGCGCACAACTGAAATGCACCACATGTATGGATGGATAGTATACTTGACGACACAGAGGTAGGTAGAGCAGTGGCCTACTGTACCGTCCTGCTATATATTATATACTGGTGGTCAGCAAACTGTGCAAAACTGAAATGCACCACAGGTATGGATGGATAGTATACTTGACGACACAGAGGTAGGTAGAGCAGTGGCCTACTGTACCGTACTGCTATATATACTGGTGGTCACTGTCAGCAAAACTCTGCACTGTACTCCTCCTATATAATACAGCTGCTCCCCAGTCCCCACAATTAAGCATTATATGCAGCACATTGAGCACAGATATGGAGTGTTTTTCAGGCAGACAACGTATACTGGTGGTCACTGGTCAGCAAAACTCTGCACTGTACTCCTCCTATATAATACAGCTGCTCCCCAGTCCCCACAATTAAGCAGTGTGAGCACAGATATATGCAGCACACTGAGCACAGATATGGAGTGTTTTTCAGGCAGACAACGTATACTGGTGGTCACTGGTCAGCAAAACTCTGCACTGTACTCCTCCTATATAATACAGCTGCTCCCCAGTCCCCACAATTAAGCAGTGTGAGCACAGATATATGCAGCACACTGAGCACAGATATGGAGTGTTTTTCAGGCAGACAACGTATACTGGTGGTCACTGGTCAGCAAAACTCTGCACTGTACTCCTCCTATATAATACAGCTGCTCCCCAGTCCCCACAATTAAGCAGTGTGAGCACAGATATATGCAGCACACTGAGCACAGATATGGAGTGTTTTTCAGGCAGACAATGTATACTGGTGGTCACTGGTCAGCAAAACTCTGCACTGTACTCCTCCTATATAATACAGCTGCTCCCCAGTCCCCACAATTAAGCAGTGTGAGCACAGATATATGCAGCACACTGAGCACAGATATGGAGTGTTTTTCAGGCAGACAACGTATACTGGTGGTCACTGGTCAGCAAAACTCTGCACTGTACTTCTCCTATATAATACAGCTGCTCCCCAGTCCCCACAATTAAGCAGTGTGAGCACAGATATATGCAGCACACTGAGCACAGATATGGAGTGTTTTTCAGGCAGACAACGTATACTGGTGGTCACTGGTCAGCAAAACTCTGCACTGTACTCCTCCTATATAATACAGCTGCTCCCCAGTCCCCACAATTAAGCAATAAGCAGCACAAATATTATTAATAAATGGAGAGGACGCCAGCCACGTCCTCTCCCTAACATTTCCAATGCATGAGTGAAAATGGCGGCGATGCGCGGCTGCTTATATAGAATCCGAATCTCGCGAGAATCCGACAGCGGGATGATGACGTTCGGGCGCGCTCGGATTAACCGAGCCATACGGGAGAATCAGAGTATGCCTCGGACCCGTGTAAAATGGGTGAAGTTCGGGGGGGTTCGGTTTCCGAGGAACCGAACCCGCTCATCACTTGTTGCCACCCACAAATGCCTTCTTCCTGTCAATCTCCTTGCGATCGGCTGTGCGAATGGATTCTTCGTTAAAACCATCGCACAGCAACGATCCGCTTTGTACCCATGCAACGCACCTGCGCATTGCGGTGCATATGCATGCGCAGTTCTGACCTGATCGCAGCGCAGCGAAAAACTTACCATGCGATCAAGTCTGAATGCCCCCCTAGGTTATAAGTACAAGAAAATTTAATGAAATTTGTTTTAATAGCACAAAAGGCTATTATGTTTTATTTAAATAAAAAACTATACTAAAACATATGCAATATTAATTTCTCACATACAAGGTGGAATGCACGAAAAGAAAAATGTGGTAAAAACACAATTTTCTGAGTTTCCATATGCACTTAGCCCCACATCCTGGGGCTTCGGCGCAGAGAGTAACATCAGCTTTTGTTGGCTTTACCTATAGAAGCCTATGGGTTTGTTTCCGCACTGTGCTGTGAGATGTATCAAATCGGAACCCTCCCAGCATGCTCCGTCGCTGCCACGTCCCTCTGCGCAAGCACAGATGGACTCCCGGGGCCGATACCTGTAAGTCCAGTCATGGGAGTGCATCGCAAGGGACAGCTTTTATCGGAAGAGCTGTCCTTTGCAGTACAAATCGCATATGTTAGTGCATATGTGCTTAGTACCACTGCGATGTCACTGCAAAGTCTGTCAAAATGCATTCCTCCTTCTTTGTGCATCCCGCCGACATATAATATAATATACTTGTTGTCCCGCACTCTCATCTGCTTAGAGTTAACATTTGGAGTGATTCTTCAGGGTATCCAGTGAAAACCGGTTACTCTTAATATGTCCACAGAATCTACCTATTATGGTAGAAGGAAGGCACTCTCCATTTTATAGTTCATTAAATATAAAATGTCTTTATTGCATACAGGATCATATATTCATGTTGTAGCCGGCGTTTCGTTTCACATCCAGAATCTTTATCAAGGCATTTTATTCAATTCATATATACTAAATGTAACAAAAGAGACAATAGGGACACATTGTTAGCATCACAGGCGTTGTACATATGTCACAGCATACCATACAGTATATAAGCAAAGTTACCACCTGATACGTTATAGAGCATATACATCTATGTGGGTCTTGTTGTGGAATTACAAGGATCTTACTATCAATTTTTTAATGCAGGCCTTATCCAGTTATTTATTCATTATTTTAGTCATATAGCTGTAGCCCAATAAATCAGAAATTAAACAGGTATTAATTGCATATCCAGAATCCATAATGTATTATATAGCAGATATATACCCATGCATCTATGTAGACATTCATTATAAGTAAACAGTATGTATATAGCTCACATACCTATATCCAGTAGTGTCAAGGCATCCAGTATGCTGTATGCTCTCCAGTGTCTGGTGCAGCCATTTATGTTGCCCGCGAACGGAAGTGGTTTACGGAGCAGAAGTGAGTGTATATACTCACTTTTTTTTTTAAAATGTTTTTATTTCGATTTTTCTTTTAATCATTTTAGTTACAATACCAATAAAGCAGTAATTGAAATGGTAAATGAACAACAATACAGTATAGAATGACTGCAATACAGGATGTTGTATCCATAATATAGGAATCACAGAATATCAACAGGTTATATAATCAATCAGGAAAGAGCAATCTCTCAAGAAGAGAGAGTAGAGAAAGAGGAAAGGAAGATATAGAAGAGTAAGAAAAGGGAAAGAAAGGGAGAATGAGGTAAAGAAAAGAGGAGGAGAGAAGGAATGATCGCCCGTAGCCCAACAACTCCCACCCAAAAAAAGAAAAAGTATATTAACTCAATCGAATGGGGGGTCAGCTAGAAGTGTTGTAGTCTCATACCACAGAGTTGTACGAAAGCAATTGTGAATCTGTTTCTTTACTGAAATGTTTAAAGTATCAATAAAAGATTCCCAAACATCAAAAAATCTCTCAATGCATTGTTCTTTATGTAGTGAAGTCTCCATCCAATCCATCTTAAACACGTGAAAGATTTTATCCTTAAACATTTGTAAGGAAGGAGGAGATGAATGTATCCATTGCTGTAAAATACATTTTTTCGCCACGGCTGATAGAATCAACAATAATTTGCAACATCCCGGAGATATTCTAGAGGTGGTTGTCAGTATACCAAAAATGGCCCATTCAGGGGACAATGGTAGAAAATTAACTAAATCTGAAATGTCGAATTGATTTATTTGAAGCCAGAATTTTTTAATATGAATACAATCCCACAAACAGTGAAAGAGAGTCGCCTCAGGTCGAGTGCATTTCAAACACGTCGAAGTGGAAGACATCCCCACTAATTGACAATGAGAGGATGACAAATAATCCCTATAAAAAATTTGAAGAACATTTCCTGGTACATAATGGTTGGAAGGGTGTGATTGGAATGTAAAAGCGCTTTTAAAATGATGGCTTCACTAAGATCAGGAAAGTGTCTCTGCCATCTAGTAATACCAGTATCATAGTGGCCTTCATAATACGGTGTTCACAATATTTTGTAGAACATAGAAATAGCCCCTTTAGCATTAATCAAAGACTGAACGGCCATATCCAGCTGGTTCGTCCAGTCCATGGGAGAAAGATAAGAAATCACTTTGGAAACATAATGTTGCACCTGCAAAAAAGCTAAATTATGAATTTGTAAAAAAGAAAATTTAGAATGAGCCTGAGAAAAAGTAAGAGTACGTTGCGTATTTGCATCAGTAAGCTGACGAACTGCAGTAAGCCCCTGTTGAGCCCACAAAGTGAAGGGGGTAGAAGCTAGACCGTGTTGAAAGTTTACATTACCAAGTAAAGGAAGAAACAAAGAGTATGAAGCGTTAAGTCTCCACTTATTGCGTACCGTATGCCAAACTTACCATGCTGACATTAAGAGGGGGTTGTCTAATATTTCTGTTGGGATTTCAGATTTATGAAAATGCAAAAAACAAATCAAATCTATATTGCCAAGAAAGGATTGTTCCACTAAATAATTGGAACATAATTCAGAATGTGAAATCCAGTCTTTAATGTGTCTACACACTGCAGCATAATTATAGATTTCCATATTTGGAAAGTTAATGCCTTCTTCAGTTTTGGTTCTTTGTAACAACCGGAGACTAAGGCGAGGTTTCTGTTTTTTCCAAATAAATTGTTGGAAAGCTGCATCAATTCGTTTAAGATCCGTCTTAGTAAACACAAGTGGTAGAACCTGAATAGGGTACAACAATTTTGGAAAGGTAATCATTTTTATAAGGTTAGCTCTTCCTAAGTAAGATAATTGTAAATGTTGCCAATCATCTAACTCCTTAAGAGCTGTATCAATAGTACTTTTTATATTAATCGTATATAAATCATAAATATTTAGAGGAAGAAGAATCCCTAAGTTAGAGATATATGTATCTGCCCATTTCAGACTACCAACTGGTAATGTACTTTTACAAAAAGAGGCGATAAGGCCATAATAGTAGATTTGGAGTGATTTATGGTAAACCAGATATCTTGCCAAAGTCTTCTCATTTAGAAAGAAGGTGCAATAAACACACATGTGGATTAGAAATAAAAAGAAGAAGATCATCAGCAAAGGCGGCTATCTTGACTTCTGTACTGCCATAGGATATAAATTGGAAAAGGGGCCAGAATTGGAGAACTCTTAGCAAGGGATCTAATGCAAGATTAAAAAGTAAGGGGAATAAAGGGCATCCTGCCGAGTTCCCCTAAACATTTGAATAGGGTCGCCTAAAAGACCATTGATTAATAATTTCATCCTGGGGGAGTTATAAAGATATTTAATCAAATTAATGAAGGAAGAGTCAAATCCTCTCATTTGTAGTACAGTATATAAATGGGGCCATAAAACCTTATTGAATGCCTTTTCGGCATCCAAACTTAACAATATATTAGAAGAGTGATCCTGAGTCACTGATGAATATAGAGCTGCAACCGCCATGCGAACATTGCGAACCATGTTCCTACCATGAGTGAAACCAGATTGGTGGGATGACAGGAGAGAAGGAAGGATTGATTGCAAGTGAGTAGCTGATTCAAGAGAGTAATGGGTCTATATGAAGTCACTAAGTCAGGATTTTTATTGGGTTTCAATAACAAAATAGTATAAGCATCATTAAATGTAGGATATTCAAGGGTACCCTCCTGAATCTGTTTGTTGACATGAGTCAGGGAGGGAATAATATCATCCCTCAGTATCTTGTAATAGTTCTCATTAAATCCGTCAGGACCCGATGATTTGTTAAGACGCAAGCTATCAATAGCAAATCCAATCTCTTCCTCTGTTATATCACTAGAAAGAAATTCTTTCTGTTGAGCAGTTAAATTTGGTAAATTAGCTTCTTTAAGAAAGGAGTCAGACAGAAGGGGATCAATTAGAGAATCCTCATAAAGAGAAGTAAAATATGAATTAAATATATTGTTAATGTCAGTAGGTTTGGCAGCCAGCACATTGGAGTTTGGGTCCAAAATTTTCATAATAAATTGTTTCTTCCATTGTTGACTTGCCATATAAGCTAAAATTTTCCCCGATTTACCCCCCCAGTGGTAATAAGTGTTTTTAGAATAATCTAATTTGGTTTGAGCTTCTTTCATAAGAAAAGTTTCCAAAACTTGTTTATGATGTAAATAAATAGATTTATTATCTGCTGTTGAAAACCACTGATAATGACGGTAGGCTTCCTTCAGTCTGTTTTTTAAAGAATGTAATGTCTTCTTATGGGTGTGATTACGTTTAGCTATATAAGAGATTACATGCCCTCTCATCACTGCCTTTGAGGCCTCCCAAAATAGAACAGGGTCATCCCAATGTTCTAAGTTATCATCTACATATTCCCTCCATCGGTCTCTCAAATATAATTGAAAATCATCATTCTGGGAAAGAAAGGAAGGGAAACGCCAAAGGCGGGAGGAGTACCAAGGAACAGTCCTAGATAAATCAAAAAGTATAGGGGCGTGATCTGAGATAATGATGAGTCTATCATGGTATTACGAACTCGCTGAAACAAAGTGTCCGCCACCAAAATATAGTCTATTCTAGTAAATACATCATGAACCCTAGAGTGAAATGTAAAATCCTTACAAGAAGGATTATGCATTCTCCATTGATCAACCACATCATGGTTGGAGCAGAGAAAATCAACCCCGGTCACACGATTTGAAGAGGTAGCGGAGATAGAAGCTGATTGATCTAATAGAGGATTATGTAAGCAATTAAAATCACCGCCAATTATTAAATTAGGAGTATCGTATTTCATAAGAAGATTTGATATTTTTTTATAGAAGGCCAAACTAGATGTGTTAGGAGCATAGATATTTAGAATAGTAAATTTCTCACCATGAACTGAAAGATGCACCAATAAGAACTGCCCTTCCTTATCAGCCACTACATTGACAATAGTATATTGAAGATGTTTACTAAGTAAAATTGCCACACCACGTTTCTTTTTATCAAAAGAGGCTGAGACACATTCCTGAATCCATGTGGCTTTAAGTGTTGCATGGGGACTACGCAGCCAATGTGTTTCCTGCAATAAACTAATATCAGGGGCTAATCGTTTGAGATGAGATAATACCCGTCGTCGTTTGTACGCAGAATTTAATCCGGCCACATTCCACGACAAAAACCGAATAGAAGTAGAAGTCAATTGGGGGACTAAATTAGAGGAGTCAATGTGGGCTGTCATCCAATTCCACACTTACCAAAGGAGAATGTAGACAGTGTATCCTCGATTAGATTGCCCATCACATCCCAGCGAGTGAGACAGGCACTCCGAACACTAAGTGGAAATGGCAACTGCAATGAGAGAAAGAAGAAGGGCCACAGGCGATCCAGGAAAAGAGGAGGAAGAAGAAGAAGAAGAAAAAATAAAGAGCACCAAATATAGCACATACGCAATTTACAATACATCATAAAAGTAGTAGGTGTATAGTTAGTGTGAAAATTCAAACAGTTTATCATTGAGAGTCTAAGCTCTCCATTACAAAAGATGTAGGAAAAAGTTGTCATGAAACCAGATTAAAGTGTAAACATCTAAAATGGTAAACCATCAACTCATCCATTTGGAGGTGGATTTGTAGAGGAGCCTTGCAACGGAATCTTTAGGTGATCTCTAGCTTGGTCAGGAGTATCAAAAGTAAGGGTCTTCCCTTCAGTGAAGACCCGCAGTTTAGTTGGGTATAGGAGGGCAAATTTAACATTCTCAGTAAACAAATGTTTGCATATTGGGGTGAATTCTTTCCTCCTCTGGGCCACAGAGGCCGAAAAGTCCTGAAATATCAGCACTTTAAAGTTGCGCACTTCAAGAGTGCGCTTTTTACTGTATGCCATAAGTATGTTCTCTTAATCTCTAAAATTAAGAAATTTAGCAATCACAGGACGGGGACGTACTTGGGAAGAAGGGGGACCTCGATCAGGACCAATACGATGTGCCCTTTCAATGAGCACTGTTCCTGAGGCGGTAGGAACATTGAGGATTGGAACTATGTCAACGCTCAATAAATCAAAGAGATCTGAACCTGCTATTGATTCTGGGATGCCTATAAATCTAAGATTGTTTCGCATCCCTATTTCCAAGGTCATCGATCTTTGAAGACAAAAATGCTATTTGTTGAAAATGAGAGTCATCGGAATTTTGCAGAGATACAATAGCATCTTCCGCCGTACTAACACGTTGTTCTACCTCCACTAACCGTTTTGTATGTGATTCTAAATGGGACAAGACCGTATTTAAAGTCGTTTGGATTGCATCCAGCTTTTTTTCCAGGGTTGGATTTAAAGGCAATGAGCCTTCCACAGAAAGGGAAGGTATAACAGGTGAGGAAGGAAAATCTTGAGATGCTGAGGGAGGTGAGCGATTGGGCTGGGGTGCATTCACCTTTTCCCCAACAGAGGGATTTTTTGACTGAGATTTCCCGTTCCTGACCATGGTATCAGTTGGATATTTATCTACAAATTTGTCCATACTATGGGACAACAACCAGTTTAGCTAGAGATTCTGTACCACCTATGGATAAGGGTCTTTGAAACAACTACATAACTAGAAAAATTGAAAAGGTACTGTAAAGGTTGAGTGCAACCACTGATCTGTAAAAAGCAAGTCGTACTTATTGAGTTAGGCACAAATTATTATGAACAGCACTATACGTGTCTGAATCAATAATACAATGGACTCATAAGAAATCCTTTAAAGTCCACAGGGAGAGAGAAGAGAAAAAGAAAAAAAAAAGGGTGGGGGGAATAAGACACAAAAACAGTATTGTATATACTATAGAGGTTGAATATAGTCTTACATACAATTCTTAACTAGGATTCGCCTACCTTAGCTATTGCACTCTGTATATGAATTTTACACTAAATACAGGAGTATATAGGCAATAGTAAAGTAACCTTGTAGTAGATATTAAAAGTTACCGAACATATATTGTAGAATTTGACTAGGATTCGCCTACCTTAGCTATTGCACTCTGTATATGAATTTTACACTAAATACAGGAGTATATAGGCAATAGTAAAGGAACCTTAAAGTAGATATTAAAAGTCACCGAACATATATTGTAGGATTTAACTAGGATTCGCCTACCTTAGCTATTGCACTCTGTATATAAATTTTACACTAAATACAGAAGTATATAGGCAATAGTAAAGCAACCTTGTAGTAGATATTAAAAGTCACCGAACATATATTGTAGAATTTGACTAGGATTTGCCTACCGTAGCTATTGCACTCTGTATATGAATTTTACACTAAATACAGGAGTATATAGGCAATAGTAAAGTGACCTTGTAGTAGATATTAAAAGTCACCGAATATATATTGTAGTTTAAAAAAAAATATTAATTATATATATATATATATATATATATATTTATTTGTAACTGTATACAAAGGAGCTTGTCAGCACTTTAGCACATACAGCAATAAAGCAATAATAAACAGCACCCTTACAGTCACTAGTAGTAGTAGGCTTTTTGGCTTGAGGCAGGCTGTATGGAAAATCCTGGTCTATATACTTAGGCACCACAAGATGGCATTGTTTGCCTGCTAATATAGGATTGACTGAAGTAATAGCAATTGTAAAACAGTGAGTTAAATAAGCAAAACAAAAAGAGTGGAGTCCACCACCACTATAATACTTGCAGTAAGAGGGCAGTTATACCCAACACCTTTGCAGTCACAGTAAATAGTAGGCTATTTAGTTAGAGTCAGGCTGTATGAAAGGTTCTTGCCTGATTAATACAGCTTGAGAATGAAAGTATAGGGTAGAGGTATAGCACCGGGAGCACCTTTCAGAGCAATTGTGGGACACAGTAAAAGTCTCCAGATATGGTGAGTCACGGCTCTGTATCTCCAAGGGTAAGCGATCCTCCTGCAGGGCAACTGACACAGTCAATAGAGGAAGCTTACGGTCCGCTCCATCCAGAGAGCCCGTCCAGGGGTAGGCAGCCTCTTCACCGCGACGCTCCCGGGCTGTGGCAGCCACTCCACGCAGCCACGGGCGTTTTTTCAGTAACCTCTGCGTCTCCAAGGGGGGTGACCCTCATGCAGGGTAACATGTGTAGTCCACAGAAGCCGTTACAGGGGCCGGCAGCCATTGCACCGCGTCACTCCCGGACCACAGCAGCCGCTCCGTACAGCAGCGGGTGATCCTCAGCAGTCAGAGCCAGTAGGATTCTTCGCTGGCAAACTGCTCCAGGTGGCAGACACTGTGGCTGAGAGCAGGAGATGGTCTGTGCCACACTTCCAGAGGTCAGGGATCACATGCGGTGAGTCCTGTCAGCACGGTCGGGACCCTGCGTCTTCCTCCACGGTCCTAGCTACACCGTGTCCACGGTGAGCAATTATCAGCAATGAGTGGGGGTTGATATAGGTAACCAGCGGTACCGTAGGAAGTCCAACCAAGGGGTCCAGGTATCAGGTCAGAGGTGATTCAGGCCGAGGCACACGCGGCAACCCGCGCCGCTGACAAGCTGGAAGGCCTCAACTTTGCGAGCCAGATTCCGGCGGTAGGCAGCTCCAATCTCCCTCACCGATGGTTAGCTGGGTAGGGCTCGTCCTTCCCTGCACAATCAAGTAGTTTGTGCCAGTCATTTGGCAAGTCTGCAGGTGGATGGAAGCAGATTGTAGAGAAGGGAGACGGAGCTAGAGGTAAAAAGTGGCCATCGCGATGCTCCGCCCACCGGAAGTCGTACATACTCACTTAAACACTCAATACCTGCTTATCTTTGTTTTAAATACATTAAATAAGTGGCAATAAGGTGACCCTTTTAAAGGGGATTCTTAGGTCTCATATATAGGTTTTAATTTTACTTAGCTGTTATTTCACAGCGCCGGACCGGAAGTGGCCAGGTGCTAGAACAGGAAGTGGGGCATTTCTTTATCTATGGGGTAGAACATAATTTGCAGGAAGTGTGGCGGCCACACACATCCCGGAAAGTGTGACATTAGTATATTTTAATAAGCAGGAGGCACCGGACCGACCATGTCCAGACGCATTGTCAAACTGGGGCATGTAGGGCCCACCGGGGGAATGCAGTGGGAGGGGCCCATGTTTAGAGGTGTGACCAGTCTGCAGAGGGTGTGTGGCCTGCCACCTCATTGGTTTGACTAACCATTAGAGAGTGCAATGTCTGGTTCCCTTCATAAATATATACAGTAAATTCAGCTGCTACATGCATGCATGATAATGTACCAGATTAATAACATTAATAACAGCGATGCACTGTAGAAATTACACCATAGTCCGGTATAAGATAACATATGTATGATGTATAATTTAAGTGCACAGTCTGGAACCTGATCCTTAGAGCAGGAGGTGGGGCCCAATCAGTGGGGCCCACCGGTGGTTTCCCCTGTACCCCTGTGGGCCAGTCCAAGCCTGTCCGGACGGCATACCAGGAAGTGGGGCATTTCTTATCTGTGACACTAGACATTATTTACCAGAAGTGTGGCAGCCGCACACTGACCGGATGTGTGGCATTAATAGATGGGAGTGTAGTGGCTTCCCAGGCCCCTTTAATGATACAGCATTAACAATACTCTATATACTATAATCAGATATGAGACAATAAAGTTATTACATGGAGTATTAGCAGTATCCATTATTCCTCTCTCTCTTTCTCTCTCTCTCTCTCTCTATATATATATATATATATATATATATATATATACATATAGAATATACAGTGTATATTATATGTATTAAGTTTAATTAATTATGCCCCATTTCCTGTTCACTGACATAGTACTTGCTTTATCTTTGATAAAAAGCACTCCACTGATTAAGTAATTAGGCTGTTCATTGCTACAATACATCAGCTGGTGTGTATAGAAGCTCTATTACATCCTCAAACCTGAGTACACACATTTTATCCTACAGGAAAAACCATTTACTGTCTTCTCCAGTGTTGCATCCCCAGAGACGGTCCTAACCAATATGATGCCCTAGGCAAGATTTTGGCTGGTGCCTCCTAGCACCACCGCTAGTTCCACCTCTGATCTTGCAACCCTTTCCCAGCACCATCACCCCTCACCCATCGCAGTCCTTATTTTGGTGTTTGTACCCCCTATATTTTAAATAGGAACAGTGCGCACATTCAGCACACAGCTCAAAAAGGGGCGTGTTCTTACTAGGAAGGGGAATGGCCACACAATAGTACTCCCAATTCAAATTACACCACACAGTAGTGCAACTTTATTCACATTTTATCATTCGATATACTGTAGTTCCTTATTCACATTACATCACACAGTTGTATCACTTTACCTTATATACGTTACTCCTCACAGTAGTGCTCCTTATTCACATTACATCACACTGAATTGCCCCTTATTCACATTAGACCACACAGTAGTGTCATTTCTATATGTTATGCAGCACAGTAGAGCACCTTATACACATAATGCCACACATTAGTAATGTCTTTATACACATAATACCACACAATAATGCCCCTCACACATGACATACATTATGAATGTCCTTATAAGCATAATGTGCCTTACACATTATTCCAACCTTTATTAATGCCCTCATATACATAATTACTTTTATACATATGCCGCACATGATTAATGCTCTTATACACATTATGACACACATAATGTTCCTTTCACATATGCCGCACATTATTAGTGCACTTATACACATGACACACATAATGCCCCTTACACATTTGCCGCACATTATTAGTGCACTTATACACATGACAGAAATGGTGCCCCTTACACATATGCCACACATTATTAAAGCAGTTATACACATAATGACACAAATGGTACCCCTTACACATATGCCGAACACTACTGCACAACCAACCCACCCGCACACAGCACTCACATGGCCACTAACACTGTGACCTCTGCCTCTGCTTGGATACAGATGTGTTCTCATACATCTTGCCTCAATGCGCCATGCAGTAGGAGATGCCTGGCATGAGTCAGCTGCCAGCTCTGCTAACATTGGGCACCTTTTTGGAAGAACATGTGTCTTATTTGCATTACTATGTGGCTAGGATGCACAAGCAGCTTCTGCTGATTAAAATGATATGCGGCATGCCTTTATATTGGGTGCGACTGTGGTTGTATCTGCATACGAAATGCTACGTGACAGTGATTTCCAGAAATACACTGTAATATAGCATTTCATATGCAGATACAGCCTCAGTCACACACAGAATATAGGTATGCCACATATAATTTTAATCAGCAGAAGCTGTTTGTGCACCTAGGCATACCAAATGCCCTAGGTATTTGCCTAGTTTGCCTATGCCTAGGGTGGGCTCTGTGCATCCTAACTACTCTGATGTACCCCTTTTGAAACAAAGCATGCAGAGTAAATACCAGGAGGGTTTTTAAACAGCCAGGGCCATGGGAAGGGTGGTGCGGATGTGACGTCACCCAGGCTGTGATGTCCATGGGGTTGCACAGTCACTATTACCCAGTGGTTCATGAGTTGTGTGCCTGGCTGTCCTCATGGGCTCACCTGTGTCTGCTCCTCCTGTGTATGCAGAGATGGCTTTGGGCACAGGGGAGTACGGCATTATGAAGTCACAATATCATAATGTCTTATCCCAGAAAAGAGCCATCCGGAACCCAGTGCCAGCATCACTGAATAGGAAGAAAAAGAAAATATAGATAGATACAGAAGAACATACTGAATGATGAAAAATGCAAAGTAGCAGATAGGTAAAAAGAATGAGGGGGAGAGAGGATGACGACAAAGAATTATAAAATTATATATAGGGAAATAAGTGGAGGGGACACAAAATATATAATAAATATAAGAGAAGGAGTGGATGATTCACAAAACCATAAAATCTATATTAGGGAAAGTATCTAGAAATGAGCAAAGGACAGCTCTCCCGCTAAGTGGTGTCCTTTTTGACAGAGGTATTTCTGGGGTTAGGACCCGGGAGTCCTTCTGAGCATGCACAGAGTGATGTGTGCTGCCACGAGGGGTGATAGGAGCAATACGATTGGATCCCTCTCAGAAGTAACATGAAATGTAGCCCATAGGCTTCTATTGGGTAATACTAAATATGACATTACCCACAGGGTCCAAGCTCCAGAATGTATCTCATTCCAGAGCCTAATACACATGAAAATGTGGCCAAAACTCTGAAAACAGAATTTTCAGAGTTTTGCCCACATTTTCACCTTTAGTACATCCCGCCCATAATACAATAATAATAATCTCGCTTGGCAAAATGTGATCTCATTTTGCACAGCTCTGTCAAACTAGTTACACTGGTTTTCTTGAATTGAAGACAATAATTGAATAAGTATTATATATAATATTTATATTGGATTTGAAAATATAAATATCTGTACCTTGTACCTTGTATATATTTTTTTATCATGTGTCAGATTAATATTTAAAACCACTTAACAAAGTTTCTACTTTTTGTCTAACTAGCATATTAGATTTTTTTTATGCTTTAAAAATTTGTCTATTTTACCACTTTGGATTTTCTGCTTAAGTCACTTTTTATGACCATCAGTAAAGTTTTTCTGATGACAGATAGTTCCTGTAGAATGTAAGTGACACTGGACTGTAAAATCACTGTGTGTCCTTAAAATAGGTCAGTGAGAAGATTAAGGTGACCAGACTAAATTAAAGTCTTTCAGTGTTACATTGACTATTCCTCAAAACGGAATTCATAATAGTAATGATCAGTGTTATATGTCTTTTTGTCAATGTTTTAAGCATTTTTTCCTTACAAAGTTTGAATTCATAAATGATTAAGGAATTTATTACTAATAGGAAACCAAGTTTGGAATTTTACTTGGAATATAACTGGAATAGACAATAAAGCCCAGTGTTTCATAAATGTTATTTGTGAATATACTACTATATTTTTTATACCAAAACCGAACATTTCCCTATCCTTACAATGGATTGCTTTAGTATAAACTATTGTGAAGGAATCCTTTGAAATGTGTTCTTAAATGCTATGATTAATATACTAAAATTACTGATTAACTATAATAATATAATATTTAAAAATGTAATTGTTAATACAATAAAATTCATAAAGCAGTGTCAACTGATACACGAATATGATTCCAGTAGGTACTGTAGTTAAAATTAGATTAAGTAGCCTTTTTTTGATCTATCCAAAAAGTTTCTGTGTACATTTACTAAAACTTCAAGAAAACCCCCCTGAAAAAACAAGTGAAAATATAGCAACCAAACATTTTCTACTTATAATTTTCTAGAGTATGATAACTACTGTAGGATCTGATTGGTTGCTTAGGACAACACATCCACTTTTCCTGTTTATATTAGAGATGAGCGGGTTCGGTTTTACTCTCAAAACGGTACCTTATTGGCTCACGGATGTCACGTCTTTTGGATAGCCAATAAGAAAAATCCAGATAAAACCGAACTGGCGTTAATTCTGGCGTTAAATCCGAACCAGCTCATCTCTACTTTATATGTTTTTATCAACTGTACATCTTTCACTTTTCTGTATATTTATATTAGGGCATAGTGAAGTGACACTTTTAGAAATGTTCACTGTATAAATTATAGGAATCCCTTATGATCAATAGCTACCTCAGGAGCTAAGCAGTAGTCATGGCTGTGATGACTGTTAGTGTGACACCCCACATGCTGGGTGTTCTTGTGCACTGTAAATCATACCTGGTCCTTTGAGGCCCTTCTTCCTGTTAGATCGTGGCAGAGGAACAGAGAATCCCTAAACGTCCAACATGAGGAAGACACCAACAATAAGGTGACGTTTAGTTTATTAAATGGGAACACTCCTTCACTGTGGGCGGGATACATTAAGCATCCCGCTACCCTTCACAAGCATAAAGGTGTTTATTAATGCTGTATGCTTGAAGAAAATCCCAAAGGACTGCTCTTGCGGTAAGAGCTGTCCTTTGTGATGATAGGAATTCCTGAATTATGCCAGAACACTGTCCCTTTGCCTGAACTTTCAGTACTATAATCAGGAGCAGGGGAGTATCTACATTTTGGCCAGGATGACACTCATGGGGGGCTCTGGCCAAAGGAGGGTGCTGTCTGTTGGAGCCATCCACAGTCAGGGGATAAGATCACATACTGTAGTAGAGGGGGTGAGAGGGTAGTGGAATGGAGGACTTAGGGAGCATGGCAGAGGAGTAGTGGCACCGAGATGGGTGGAGCGGGTCTTAATTACTGGATCCCAGGACCAGGTAAACTGCTGAGGGTAAAATTGTTCCCCTTTCCAGCACTTATGAAGGGAACAGATGTTTCCTTTTTGCAATGCAGTGTGATACGCCGCATAGTATAGTCATTAGCTCTTCGCAGGAGCTCTTCTCTTTATCCTTCTCTCTCTATCCTCCTTATTTCTATCTCTCTCTCTACTTCTCTATCCTCCTCCCCCTTTCCTTCTTCTCTCTCTCCTCTCCTCCTTGTGTCTCTCCTCCTCTCTCTTTCCTCCTTCTCTCTCTCTCCTCCTTTCACTGTCTCTCTCCTCCTCTCATCCTTTGTGCTCTCTCCTCTCATCTTTCTTTCTGTCTCATCCTTCTCTTTTCCTTTTCTCCTTTCTCTCTGTCTCCAGTTTCTACTCTCTGTCAATCTCTAGTCCTTCTCTCACCTCCTCTCTCTTTCTTTCTTCTCTATCACCTCTCCATTTATCTCTCCCTCCTTCCGTCTCTCCCTTCTGTCTCTCTCCCCCTCCCTTTTCCTCCCCTCCTTCTCTGTCTCCCTCCCCATTAACTTCCCTTTCTTTCCCTCTCCCTCTCTTTCTCCATTCCTCCATCTCCTCCCTCCATCTCTCTTTCCCTCTCTGCACCGTGTGAAATACATGATCTATAAAGGAATTACAGTGTGGTAACATCAGTACAACATTTGGCCCCCCTAAGTTGATATACCAAATCAATCTTAATCAAACTTTCAAGTGCTACCATCCTACTTGAGACCCTTATAAAAAAGATATATAACTGGTGCTAGATGGTGGGCCGTTTGTTTGTTCTAGCTAACCCTCATATTTATAATAACTTCAAATCTACATGATGTACAGGATAATTATAAAGTAAAAATCTGTATACAAGGGACATCATAATCTAAATATTTTATAGAAACCAGTGAGAAGAATTAATTAGTAACACTGTAAGATTTAAAAAGCTACAATTGTGTCATAGTGATTATTCTAGATTAAAAGATACAGATAAAATATTTCAGGAAGATGACAGATAGTTAAACTTTACATACTGTACATGATTTACTTGCAGTATTAGCTGTAACTTTGTCGAATTACAGAATATAGAGCAATTGCAGTCTCCAAGCAAGCCTCACTAGACTACTGTTGTAAAATACTCTACATCACAGGTTCTCAAACTCGGTCCTCAGGACCCCACACGGTGCATGTTTTCCAGGTCTCCTCACAGAATCACAAGTGAAATCATTTGCTCCACCTGTGGACCTTTTAAAATGTGTCAGTGAATAATGAATACACTTGTGCACTTGCTGGGTTACCTGCAAAACATGCACCGTGTGGGGTCCTGAGGACCAAGTTTGAGAACCACTGCTCTACATGCTTAAAACTAACCAGGATGTTGCGGCAGTTGGTGGAACAGTTACATAAGTAATTAACAAAGGGACTCCAAATTAAATGGGCATCTCAGATATTCTACATTTATGAACTAGAATGAAACAGTAGATTTAATTTCTATGATAAAATTGACGACATGTCAACCTTTAAACATTAATATCTGCAACAAATAATTAAAGTGAAAAAGGTGTTTTGAACCCTGTTATGTCAAACACCATTGGCTAGCCTTGGATTTAGCTCTCCTTCATTTTGTAACTTCACCAGGAACATAGCTCACCACCATTTTCATGGCACTATCCTCTAAGATCAATAGTTGCAAACAAGCTTCTATGTCAGAATATATTCACAGTATTCTATTTACATAATGTACAGTACTAGGCCAGTAGCTGCCAAATTGGGTGCCGTGGCAAAGGCACCTGCAGCGTGCCTCAAATTGGGGATCTGGTCTTTAGGTCAACACTGTCTAGGTTGACCACTATTGGTCGACATTAAGTAGGTCGACATGGTTTCTAGGTCAACTGGGACTCTAGGTGGACATGTACTATGTTGACATGACAAAAGGTCGACGTTAGTTTTTCCCATTTTTTCCCCCATTTTCATACTTTACATTCCACATGGACTACAATTGGGAATGGTAACCTGCGAGCGAAGTGAGCCATGTGAGGGGACACAGTGCACTAATTGGGGTTCCCGGTCACTCTACGAAGAAAACTACACCAAAAATGATTAAAAAACTCATGTCTACGTTTTTTTCATGTCGACCTTGAGTTCCTGTTGACCTAGAAACCATGTCGACCTACTTACTGTCCTAGACCTAGACACTGTCGACCTAAGTCTAGTCTATCTAACATACTACACCCCTCAAGTTGGTAGTCCTGGACCAAATTACATTATTTATGGACAACATGATAGGCAAAACCAGTGCTGTTGGCTTCCAATCATAAAATATGTGGACAAACAGAAGTGCAAATCCTGTACACGACCACATAACTAACCCTAAGGATGACAGGTTAGCACAATTTACTTATTGTAATCATTTTTGCTGAAGTTCTTAATAGGAAACTTTTGGCCTAGGGGTGATATAAAAAAAATGCTGACACTCTAAGGCACCAGGATTCAAGAAAGTTTGGGAGCCACTGTACTGGGCAATGCAAAGCACAGTGGAAGAAGAGGATCACACAAAGGGGGTGATGTATCAAACCTTGGAGAGAGATAAAGTGGAGAGAGGTTTATCTCTCTCCACTTTATCTCTCTCCAAGGTTTAATACACCTCCCTTGCTGTGATGACATCTCACCATTCATTGCCCCTTCCTCAGCCCCCCACCTTCACCTCTGAGTCCAGGTGTCTCCATAATAGGTAATAAAAAAAGTATAATTGTCACCACAGATTGCTAATTGAACTACTAAATGTGTGTGATGATCTCTAATTTTAGGGCAAAGGCCCTCATTCCGAGTTGTTCGCTTGCTAGCTGCTTTTAGCAGCCATGCAAACGCTTAGCCACCGCCCTCTGGGAGTGTATCTTAGCTTAGCAGAAGTGCAAACGAAAGGATCGTACAGCGGCTACAAAAAAAGATTGTGTCGTTTCTGAGCAGCTCCAGACCTACTCCTAGCTTGCGATCATTTCAGACTATTTAGTTCCTGTTTTGACGTCACGAACACGCCCTGCATTGGCCAGCCACGCCTGCGTTTCCCCAGGCACGCCTGCGTTTGTATCTGACTAGCCTGCGTTTTTCCACACACTCACCGAAAACGGTCAGTTACCTCCCAGAAACGCCCCTTTCCTGTCAATCACTCTGCGACCAGCAGTGCGATTGAAAAGCGTCGCTAGACCTTGTGTGAAACTGCATCGGCTGTTGTGAAAGTACGTTGCGCGTGCACATTGCGCCGCATACGCATGCGCGGAAGTGCCGCTTTTTTACCTAATTGCTGCTCTGCGAACGAAAACAGTTAGCGAACAACTCGGAATGACCCCCAATGAGTAATAGAATAAAATGACATTATAAGAAATAAAAAATTAATCAGTATATTTTTACATTGCATCAATAAATAATCTCATGAATCCCATGAGAAATGTTGCAATGGTTTTTCTGTGTACAGTATTGTAACATCTACTTACTATAAATTAAAACATATTCTATTCTTCACAAATGTGGTTTTATTTGTCAAAATATTTTCATGCCACCATGATATGACAGTAAGTATGTTGTTAACTTACCTATGTGCATTTTATAGCAGTCGCACATTTAACTGACATTTGAGGCTTGTAAACAGTTTGCCGCAACAAAAGCTGAGGTAAATTCATGGTTTTGTTCATCCCAGTCATAACATTCAGCACTTAAAGCTTTGAGAACAAAACAACCTTTTAATGTTTGTGTTTGTAAGTTTTACTTAACAAAAAGTGTTGTTTTTTTAAATTACACGTATGATTCAGATTCAGTTCTACAACAAAACACAGCTTTTGTGTCAATAACTTGCCTTACAAACCATTATGTTACATTCTTTGAAGATTCTGCATGTTCTTGAAGTATACATGTGACTTGCACACTGTAGGCAACCATTTTCTTTGTTGAACCAATACTGTACCTACAATATGTAGCCTATTAATAGATTATAATGACTGGCCTTTATGGATAAACAAGACTCTCTAAGCCTCCGCCTCACTTTTTCACAAGTTCCCTGTAAATTAATTGACTGAATATTGATTCGGCCAACAAAATGGCTATCTCAGCAGTGAGTAGGTGAAATGTACACAAACAATTTAGGAGTGGGAAATGCAACTTTAAACGTCCTCAATAAATTCACTGAATGTTTCTGGTTGACATGTGTGATTTTGTACCTCCACAACCATTTGACAATAAGCAACATACTAAAATATCTTTTCTACAACTATTGCTCACATTCAGTGGCAGATTGACTGTAGTATGCATTGGGAGTTTTTCAGGTGGGTCAATTGCTTATGGGATCATTAAGCTGTACCCTTGTCTGGGCACCTGGCACATTAGCCACCTAAGCTGCGCCGGCAGGAGGCAACCTTAATTTCTACGATGAAGCAGAAATTGTGATACAATCGCAATTTCTGCTACATCAAGGAAGGAGGTGGCAGTCAGCATGCTGGGTGGCCTTGCCCTGCGATGGGCGGCGCCCAGCTTGCGTTCAGAAGGATTGCAATTTCTGCTAATTAGCAGAATTTGCAATCCGTACTGAATCAGGTCCTTATTGCAGTAACCCAAGCCCTACTGTATAACTGCTTTTTGTTTTTGTGTCATATACAGTATGCAAACATGAAGAAAATACTGTATGGTATGTTTTTAATGACAGCATGCATAAAATAATGGCATACTTATAAATGGCTTCAGAAAACTATTAATAAAATATTACTTTTGCTATGTTAAAAGATATACTTCATAGAGAATGAATTCACTTCAAGATCAATGCACAACCAGATACGAGGACCTCAGGGAGATGCCATATAATGTATGTGAATTGATGTTACTGCTTCTACAGACATAAAAGAAAGAACAGTTTAGTTGATAAATGTCATGGGGATTGTCTGATGCCAAATAGGTTACATTGCGTTTGAAATGTACAGTGTAATATTGAACAGTTGGATCTTGATACATTCATTTTGAAATGTATATTAATCAGTGCTTAAAGTGGTCCTAGAGAGGTGGTGGAACCCCCCCCCCCCTCCCCACGGCGTCCATATAATAAAGGTATTGCGCACACCGCAAAAAAGGGACGGGGTCTCAAAAATACAGGGGCGTGGTCACACAATAGTAATAATGCCCACAGTAGTAGCACCTCATAATACACATAATGCCCACCGCAGTAGCGCCCCTTATACAATGCCCACAGTAGTAGTGCTCCTTATGCAATGTCCACTGTACTGGTAATGCCAACAGTGGTAGTGTCACTTATATAGACCCCATAGTAGTGGTGCCCCTTATGCCATGGCCGTAATAGTAGTGCGCCTTATGTCCCCAGGAGTGATGCCCCTTATGAAGTACCCCCTTTACAATGCCCTCATTAGTAGAGATCCAAGTAATAATGCCCTTAATGGTAATGCCCCTGTGTAGTATTGCCCCCAGTAGTAATGTTGCCTGTAGTAATGCCCCAGTCATTTAGCCCCCTGTAGTTTAGCCCCAGTAGTTATGCCCCCAGTGGTAATGCCCCTGCAGTTATGACCCCAGTAGTTAACCCCCTTTAGTTTAGCTTCCTAGTGGTAATGCCCCCAGTAGTTTAGCCTCAGTAGTTTGCCCGCTTGTAGTTTGCCCCTTTGTAATTTAGCCGTCAGTAGTAATGCCTCCCTATAGTTTTGCCCCTTGTAGTTTAGCCCCTGTAGCTATGCTCCCTTGTAGTTTAGCCCCCAGTAGTAATGCACCCAGTAGTTTAGCCCCTGTAGTTATACACCAGTAGTTTATCCCCCCTGTAGTTTGCCCCCAAGTAGTAATGCCCCTGTAGCTATGCCCCCAGTAGTAATGCCCCAGTAGTAATGCCCTCCTGTAGTTTGCCCCCAGTAGTCATCCCCTTTGTAGTTTGCCCCCAGAAGCTTGCCCCCTTGTAGTTTGCCCCCAGTAGATTGCCCCTTGTAGCTTGCCCCGTTGTAACTTGCCCCCTTGTAGTTTGCCCCCAGTAGCTTGGAGTCCTCTCCTCGGCACTATGGGAGAGACATTATGACGTCTCTCCCATAGCGCACAGTGACAGCGCCGGAAGGCGGAGCTCAGTAGTGAGCTCCTGCCACCAGCTTTCGCTGTAGAGAGGAAGATGGGCGCCCGCTAGTAACACCATCTCAGTGGGTGCCCGGCATCTCCCTGCAGCGCCGGGGACACATCGGGTTAGGTGAGCCAGAGGAGGCGGAACTGTGTTCCGTCTCCAAGTGGAATGGATGGAACGCAGTTCCGCCCCGTTCCGGCTCACTTTAACCCCTGATATTAATAATGTAGACATTTCAGTGGGGAGTGCAGTCCACTTCAAGAACCCTCACTAACATTAGATCGCACCAGCGCAAGTGTAAAAATAGATATATGTCACTCAATTTTTGGTAGTACACTCAGCAATTGGATGAGGGCCCTGATTCAGTTGCAAATCTGCTAAAATCGGAGACAGACGTTTTTCACCCATCTTGCGTGTGTGCAGTGTCCACAGCATGCATGCATGGAATTTCAGATTGTGATCGCATCCCGGAAGGAAGCGATTGCAATTTGATTGACAGCGGTTGGCGGCAATGTGGCATTGGGGGGAGTGGTCTGGACAACGCAGGTGTGTCCGGACCATTTTAGGGGTGGCCAGATGACGTCCCATGCTGCATATTCAGGGTTCTACCTCTAATTATTGATTCTGCAATGTGATTGCAATGCTGGGCGGTAATTAGCATGCTGGGTGGTCTTGCCCTGTGCTGGGCAGCCCAGAGCATGCAATCAATATTTTAGCAAAAAATGCAACTGATGCTGAATTAGGCCCATGGTTCTGAGAATTACAAACTTATGCCACCAGTATATACAGTATTGCTGTGCCCATTTTCCTGTAATCAGTTTATCATTTGGTAAAATGAAAGCAGATTAGATTTTTCCTTGATTTTCTCTTCAATTTTCCCATCTTTAGTTAGTGATTAGTGAGATACTCGGTACGTGTTTATTTAGCAATCTTAAGCTGGCTACACACTGGAGAGGTTCAGTTTGATTTCCCGATGGACTTGATGCCGGTGGTCAGAATACCGACAGTGGCATCCCGTCCATCAGAATCCTGACAGCCCACTCTAAAGTACCCTAACCCTTCTTTACCCCCTACCCTATCCCTCCCTTGTGGGTGCCTAAATCTAACCCTCCCTGCTGGTGCCTAACCCTAACCCTCCCTGCTGGTGCCTAACCATAACCCTCCCGTCCCCGCTGCCTAAACCTAACCCTCCCCCCATAGTGCCTAACCCTAAACCTCCCCTTCTATGTGCCTAACCCTCCCTCCCTGTTTCCCAACCCTAATCCCCCTTCTCCTGCCTAAATCTACCCCCCCCCTCCCCTGCATGACGCCAGCGCCACCCGCTGGATGGACATTTGGGATTCGGGATGTTGGTATTGTGACACCGGTATCATGTATGGCAACGGTATCTAGACACCGGGTTTGCGACGTCCTTCCGGATCCCGGCATCGGTATATCGACCTCCGTGATCCCGTGTTGGGAAGATAACTGCTTCCCCACTGGAGCAATGTGTACCCTGCCTATATGTTGGCCCAACGAGCTGACATATTGGAACCTGGGTACACATTGAGTGATGCTAATGAAGGATGGAACGATCACAGTTTCGTACTTCATCAGCATACATAGGGTCACTAGTGATATCGTCAGGTTTGAAGTGCAGCACATCAAACCTGATTACGTCCCTAGCGACCATGGGCATGCACATGCCAGGCTCACACTGCCCGATATGTGCTAAATTGAGCAATATGTTAGACCGATCTGCCAGATCAGACGACATATTGCTCAAAGTATACCCAGCTTTAGTCCCAGGAACAAAGTGTGTTCTGCACAGAGCACCCACAGATAAGAAGTGGAAGAAAAGACAAGTTGCTTGGGTCATTGATCTCTATACAATAATTTTTAGGAAACATAACACATCAAAGCAATGCATATAGCATTTTATTGTGTGATCTGTTTTCCAAATTGCATTAGAAAGGGATCAGTGATCCCTACACACAATGAACATTTTTCCTTCTTCATGTGGAATACACTGGTAAAAATACTCCCCTTTCATATATCTCCTTTCAATTTAGCTACCCAATTGCCATGCGTTATAGGTTATAACACCACCAACACTTTCAACTCAAAATAATTTAGAGGTCTATTTACTAAGCCTAATCATAGAAGGACGCTTTATTTGGTCATGGCTTGATTCTTGAAACTAGGTTCTAAAAAAAGTGATTTGGTTCACAAACTGAGAGAGTTGAACAGGGCAGGACATGTGTGAGTTGTTTGAACTAAGGGCCTAATTCAGGTTGTATCGCAGTGTGCGATCCAACCACAAAAACTGAGAAAAAGATGTGGGCACTTGCGCAGTGCCTGTCCTGCACATTTTCACTGTCAATAAGGCAGAGGTGATCACGGAGGGGGACGGCAATGCTTCGTTTCCAGGGAGGAGACTGAGCGCTGTGGGGGCGGAGGCAGGCAAACAGGTGGCAGTGCGGCGTGAACGTGGGTGTGGTGGGGGCATGATTGCGGCGGCTGAATGATGTCACACACAGCCACTGCAATTGGGAACAAGGCGGCGGGCCTCCTGCGGGTGCAACTAAGCTGCGCCGGCAGGAGGCATCCTTAATTTCTGCTAACAAGCAGAAATTGCGATCACATCGCTGTTTCTGCTTGTTGAAGGGGGTAAGGCATCACCATGCTGGGCAGCCTTGCCCTGCGATGGGTCGGCCCCTAGCATGCTGACAAAAGGATTCCAAATTCTGCTAATTAGCAGAATTTGCAATACTTACTGAATTAGCCCCTATGTTCAAGTTTGTTCAGTGGTGTTCAGGGCAGATCATGCTAAAGCATAAAGAATTCCAATACATGTGATGTTACTTTTTTAATAACAACTTTAGCTTTCACCAGCTACTGCATATACTGTATGGTTTCCTAAATACTATCTCTTGATTAAAGTACTAAATGTAGAGATCAAGTTAACTAAATACCATGACATTCTGAGTTGCATCTTACATCTTATCTAATTCAACATACCGTATATACTCGAGTATAAGTCGACCCGAATATAAGCCGAGGCACCTAATTTTACCACAAAAACCTGGGAAAACTCATTGACTCCAGTATAAGCCTAGGGTGGGAAATGCAGCTCTAGCCGTACACAGCCCTCATACTGCCAGATATGCCCTCATACTGCCAGATATGCCCCACAGTGCCAGATATGCCCTCATGCTGCCAGATATACCCCACAGTGCCAGATATTACCTCATGCTGCCAGATATGCCCCACAGTGCCAGATATGCCCTCATGCTGCCAGATATGCCCCACAGTGCCAGATATGCCCCACAGTGCCAGATATGCCAGATATGCCCTCATGCTGCCAGATATGCCTCACAGTGCCAGATGTGCCCTCATGCTGCCAGATATGACAGATATGCCCCACAGTGCCAGATGTGCCCTCATGCTGCCGGATATGTCAGATATGCCCCACAGTGCCAGATGTGCCCTCATGCTGCCAGATATGCCAGATATGCCCCACAGTGCCAGATGTGCCCTCATGCTGCCAGATATGTCAGATATGCCCCACAGTGCCAGATGTGCCCTCATGCTGCCAGATATGCCAGATATGCCCCACAGTGCCAGATGTGCCCTCATGCTGCCAGATATGCCCCACAGTGCCAGGAAGGGTACTTACCCTCCATCGCTCCCGCGTTGTCTTCTGAAGGAGGGACACGGAGGGCACAGCGCACGGCTCTCCTGTGTCCCTCCTGCGTCTCCGTCTTCGGCGGCGTGTATGTGTTAAATGAAGTGCCAGTTCGTGAGCCAATCAGAGCTCACGAACGGGCAGTTAATTTAACACACACACACACGCCGCCGGAGACGGAGATGCAGGAGGGACACAGGAGAGCCGCGCGCTGTGCCCTCTGTGTCCCTCCTTCCACTGACTCGGGTATAAGCCGAGGGGGCTTTTTCAGCACAAAAAAACATGCTGAAAAAGTCGGCTTATACTCGAGTATATACGGTAACTATCTCTTTTATGGGAATCAAATTAATAAAAATAGAATCAGAGTTTCAGATCTAGCTCCTAATGAGTGTGGTTCATTGGGTCGACCCTAACTAGGTCTACAGTCATTAGGTCGACCACTATTGGTCGATAGTGACTAGGTTGACACCTGAAATAGGTCAACCAGGGGACCTGATTGCTGGAGGTGCTAAAGGACCAGAAGCTGCTAGCTGATACCGGAAGTCACCGGGTCCGGCGTGTGCTGAGCGTGAGCGGGAGCGAGCAGCAGGGGAAAATGCTGCCGCTGCCACTTGTTAGTGATTGTGTTTGAGGGGGGGTCACTGAGCCACGGGAGCTGGCAGCAGGAAAGTACGCTGCCGCATGTCAGAGCTTGATTGTGTGTGAGGGGGGTTTGCTGAGCCGTGGGAGCAGGCAGCAGGCGAGAACGCTGCTGCTGTGCGGTTGATTCCAAGTTGATTGTAGGTATGTGGGGAGAAGGGGTTCACTGAGAATCTGAGCAGAGCCAGCATCAGGTAATAGCGCCGCTGCTGCTGCTCTGGGAGTGAGTGCTGGGGGGCTCTGTGTATAGCTGGAAGGAGCCAGCACAGGTACCTGTGAGTAGTTGCTGCTGCAGGAGGTCCTGACTCCCTCCGGACACGCAAGTATTATTATTATTATTATTATTATTATTATTATTACTGTATTGACTGTTTTGCATTGACACATTATTATACATTGTATTACCAAGTACTTTTCTGTTGTTGAATATTGTTTCTCTTCACAGCTAGGCCATAGTATAGTACAGTAAAAATATTGCATAAATTGTAATGTATTCTTTTTATTTATTATTGTCCTTATTGTCCTTTATATATTGTCCCCTATATATATTGTCCCTCATTGTCCTATATATATATATATATATATATATAGTTTTTTATTCTTATTCTGTATTCTTTTTTCTCGATTTTTAATTTTCTGAAGGTAACAGGGAGTTAGCACTTATAAAAAATGGGGCTGGCCGATATTGAGAATCTCACTCAGTGCGTGTCGTGCAAGATGTATGCGCACCTGGAACAGCAGTCCTAGTGTGGGTACATCTGTGCCAGATGCGAGTGAACGGCTGCCCTAGAAACCTAGGTAACTGATCTGGAGCGGACCATTACATGACCGAGGAGTATTCACAAACTTGAGCAAAGTTTAGATAGAATGTTGTAGAAGTTGCAGGGGGAACACTGGTAGACGAGGATGATCAGGTAGACACTTGGGTCATGGTTAGATGGAAGAAGAAGAGGGGTAGACAGGATATCTCCGATCTGCCAAAACCCAATAAATTTGCCTGACTGGACGAGGATTCTGATGATGACAGTGAGGAAATGACGGATCTAGAAGAGACTGTTCCCTCTAGCAACTGGAGGAGCAGTCCCTCCAGTACAGATGGGAAAAAAGATAGTGAGGTACCTAGTCAGATTGTGGTGGTAGGGGATTCTATTATCAGGAAGACATACAGGGAAATCTGCTACCAGGACCGTGATCACCGTACGGTCTGTTGTCTCCATGGTGCTCGGGTGCAGCACATCGCAGACCGGGTAGATAGATTATTGGGAGGGGCTGGGAAAGACCTGGCAGTCTTGGTGCATATCGGCACCAACAACAAAGTTAGTGGTAGGTGGGAGGTCCTTAAGAGAGATTATAGGGAATTAGGCAAGAAACTTAAGGCAAGGAGATCTAGGGTAATATTCTCCGAAATATTACCAGTGCCACGTGCTAGCCCAGGAGGACAGAGGGAGATTAGGAAGGTAAATGTGTGGCTTAGAGACTGGTGTTGGAAGGAGGGGTTCGTGTTCTTTGAACACTGGGTGGACTTCTCACTCAGGCGCCATCTTTTTTGTCATGATGGATTGCACCTGAATGAGGAGGGGGCTGCGGTGCTGGGGACAGGATGGTTAGAAGATTGGAGGAGTTTTTAAACTAGGATCCTGGAGGGAGGGTTTAGCTAGAAGTTATGGGTTAAACAGTAAGAACAGTAAGGAAGGGGGTAGTGAACAAAATGGGGGTGGTGAAGCAGGGAGGGAAAGATCAGCCGGCAAGGGTATTTGCAGGGGCATTGACATGGGAATTACTGACACAGGTATTGTCCATGGTATTCCCAAATGATTAACTTATGACGATTATGGTTCAACAGTACGGTATATAGAAAATGATGTCCATAGCATAAGGAAAAATACCTACATTGGGGGGGTTGGGGGGTTTAGAAAGACCTAATAGGTCAAATAGGGATAGTAGTAAGAAAGGCTGTACTAAGTATGATGGAAGTGAGGGAAGGAAGAGAATAAATAACAGTCGGTATGAGTAATTCTAGAAAGGCACTTGTAAATAATGTTGTTACCATTAAAACAAACGGGCAAAGGAAATATTAAGCTAAACTGTATGCTTGCGAACGCAAGAAGCCTATCAGGTAAAATGGGGGAATTGGAATGGCTTGTATCAAAAAATCAGTATGATATTATAGGTATTACGGAAACATGGTGGGACGACTATCACAGCTGGGTTGCAAATTTGGAGAGATATTCACTTTTCAGGAGGGATAGGGCTACCAAAAGGGGAGGAGGGCTCTGTCTCTATGTAAAACCATCTTTAAAATCAAACTTAATAGATGTTATTTACGAGGGGACTGGAGATAATGTGGAATCGCTATGGATTGAGATCACAAGTGGGGGCATTGAAGCAAAAAAAAAATAGTCATTGGCACATGCTACAAACAACTGGATATTAGCATACATGAGGAGGAACATCTCTTGCAGCAAATTGAAAAAGCTGCGGCAATGGGGGACATCTTAGTGATAGGTGATTTCAATTATCCTGATATAAATTGGAGTAACGATTCATGTGCAAAAGCTAGGAGCAGCAGGTTCCTAAACACATTAAAGGATCAATACTTGTATCAATTAGTTGAGGACCCAACCAGAGGTAATAATATTCTGGACCTACTTATTACCAATAATGTGGACATTATATCAAACATTACAGTTGGGGAGACCTTGGAAAACAGTGATCACTATATGATCACATTCGACATCAGTTTCAAGAAACATAGCCAAAACATTAAACTTTAGAAAAGCTTCAATATGCTGAGACAGGCACTAAATTACATTGACTGGGAAGTTTTGTTTCATGGTAAGGACACATCAGAAATGTGGGATGCTTTAAAAGGGTTGCTTGATAGCAATATTCACAAATTCATTCCAATAGGCAGTAAACGCAGGAGTACTAAACACAAACCAATGTGGCTTAATAAGGAGGTCAAAACAGAAATGGCTAAAAAGAGGCATGCTTTCAAAACATTTAAATCTATTGGAGGGGAGGAGTCATTCCAGTATTACAAGGAATGCAATAAAAGATGCAAAAAAGTAATTAGAGCAGCTAAAATTGTAAACGAAAAGCAAATCGCTATAAAGGGTAAAGCCAATCCTAAAAAGTTTTATAAATACATACACAGTAAAAGGTTAAAATAGGAGAATGTAGGCCCATTAAAAGATGAACCGGGAGCCTTGCTAAATGATAACAAAATAAAAGCCGATATACAGTACTGAACAACTTTTTTTCATCAGTATTCACCAGGGAGGATCAGACGGTGATAGTAGTGCATAACGACAGTGAAGGTAATGATTCTTGGCTAGATGCTTGTTTAAGTGAGGAAGAAGTCCTGGAGAGACTAAGCAACATACAGTAAAGATTAATAAATCACCAGGACCAGATGTTTTTCACCCTAGGGTTATTATGGAGCTTAAGGCACAGCTTGCAAGACCCTTATACTTGATTTTCTATAGTTCAATTAGATCAGGTATGGTACTGAGGGATTGGCGTATAGCTGAGGTAGTGCCATTATTTAAAAAGGGCTCTAAAAACCATCCTGTGAACTATAGACCTGTTAGTTTAATCTCTATAGTGGGTAAAGTATTGGAAGGAATTTTGAGGGATAGCATAGAGGATTATCTGCAGAATACTACGTTTATTAGCAAGAGTCAGCATGGATTTGTGAGGGACAGATCATGTCAAACTAACTTAATTAGCTTCTACGAGGAAGTGAGCAATAATCTTGACCAGGGAAAAGCAGTGGATGTGGTCTATTTAGATTTTGCAAAAGCCTTCGATACAGTGCCCCAAAGAAGACTGATCATCAAATTAAGGGAACTTGATTTACAGTAGATAATACTATTTGTACATGGATAGGTAATTGGCTGGATAACAGGGTACAAAGAGTAGTGGTCAATGGGATGTTCTCCAGCTAGGCACCAGTAGTCAGAGGAATACCACAAGGGTACGTACTTAGCCCGCTACTGTTCAATATATTTATTAATGATCTAGGAATAGGCCTGGGAAGCACAGTGTCAATCTTTGCAGATGATACTAAACTGTGTAAGGTAATCAATTCAGAAATAGATGTGGAGTCTCTCCAGAATGACTTATTTAAACTTGAAACCTGGGCATCTTAATTATGCATTTTGGGATTAAAAACAAACTTGCATCCTAGTCACTTAATGGGGAAAATATAGGGGTAACAGTAGTGGAAAAAGATTTGGGGGTGCTCATAGATAAAAAAGATATCGGGGAACTTGAAAGAGTTCAAAAGTGAGCTACTAAACTAATTAAAGGGTTAGAGACACTGGAGCATGAGGAAATGCTTACTAGGTTAAATACTGTATGTACTGTATACACTAGAAAAGAGGCGCCAAAGAGGAGATATTATTATTATCTTCAAATATGTAAAGGGTCATTACAAGGAGTTAGCAGGGGAGTTGTTTATTAATAGAATTCTGTATAGGACACATGGACACTCACTGAGGCTAGAAGAGAGAAATTTCCATACAAAACATAGGAAAGGGTTCTTCACCGTAAGGCCAGGTAATAATGCCGGACTCTGTAAATGCATTTAAAAATGGATTGGACAGCTTTCTAGCTGAAAAAAAGTATCCAAGGCTATAGCATTTAATATATTGACATTAAGTATTATGCTCCTGATGAAGCTGGAGGATATAGAACCAGCAAAACGCATTGAGCCAATACCACCTCTCTTTCCTGGGTCTACTACCACTCATTCCTACCATCTGAACTTTTGCAACCACCCTGGCACTATTTGGACGTTTGTTCCAGCACCAGATAAGCAGCACAGCAGTCTATCCGGCATTCCCTCCAGTCACGCATGGAACATTACTAGGCTGAGACATCTACAAGGGATTTCTGCATACCATCATCCGGTAAACAATACTGCATTACAGTGACTGTAGAGAATTGGAAAAATGTCCTAGCCAAGGTATTGGAACTATCCACAGCAATATTATGGGGGTGGGGGGGGGGGGGGGGATTCAAATGTTTGAAAAGTCAGTTGGGTGTCTGTTTTTTCCTATCTAATAGACAGGAAAAAACAGACACCCAACCGACTTTTCAAACATTTGAGTTTCCCCCTATGAGTGAACAATTCTAACAGGAATTATTTAGAGAGGTGGTCCTTTGCAATCTTGCACATGTAATTTTTTAACTTTATTTTTATTTATGTTCTATATTTATATTTATATTTATTTTTATTGTATGTAATAAATTGTGTATATACATTTTAAGAAGACAAACCATCCTATTGTGAGTAATTTTTTCTTGTTAGCCAGCGCTGTTTCACGCTTTCTTTGTTTCAGTCTAAGAGGAGATATTATTAATATCTTCAAATATGTAAAGGGTCATTACAAGAAGTTAGCAGGGGAGTTGTTTATTAATAGAACTCTGTATAGGACACATGGACACTCACTGAGGCTAGAGGAGAGAAATTTCTGTACAAAACATAGGAAAGGGTTCTTCACCGTAAGGGCAGGTAATAATGCCGGACTCTGTAAATGCATTTGAAAATGGATTGGATGGCTTTCTAGCTGAAAAAAGTATCCAAGGCTATAGCATTTAATATATTGACATTAAGTATTTGGGAGTGGTATGAAATGTAGTTGTCAATTGGTACGAAACCATTACTTCAGCTGGTGCATTATAATGTGCACAGCTTAATACAGAATACAGGTTGAACCTGATTGCCATTTTGTCTATTTTCAACCTCATTAACTATGTTACTATGTTACTATGTTACTATGACGTGGTTATCAAGTCGACATGGAAAAAGTCTACTTGGAAAAAGGTTGACATGAATTGTTTTTTTTTTTTTTTGGGGTGTTGTTTTCTTTGTAAAGTGATCGGAAACCCCAATTAGTTCACCGTGTCCCCTTGCATGGTTTGCTTCACTTGCCATGCTTCAGGAAAGGTTATTATTCCCAATCGTAGTCCACGTGGATTCTAAAGTATGAAATAGTAAAAAAAATGAAAAAAAAGTGAAAAACTCACGTTGATCTTTTCATGTGTCGACCTTTGCCATGTCGACCTACTGACCACGTCAACCTAAAGACCATGTCGACATAAAGACCATGTTGACCAACAGTGGTCTACCTAATTACTGTCGACCCAAGTGTGGCCGGCCTAAAGACCGGACATACAATAGTATGGTATGTAAATAATTGGTACAGTAAGTCCAGTCCAATTATCATGCAACCCTTGTTTATATACTGTAGATGTGTTCTGGTAGCCTGCACTTTTTGATACCTACTGTACCTGGCGATGCTCTCAAACACCAATCTGTAGCTCAGTCTGTCTTATCTCTTGAGTCAGTGTAGGCAAACAAAAGTCCATACACATATAGGTGTAATAAAAATGAAACGTGCAGTACAGATGAGGCAGGTAAAGAATGTGCAGTACAGATGAGGCAGGTAAAGTGGTGTACACAGTTGATGAAAGTAATGCACAGAGAGTCCTATTCTGATGCACATAAACTGTTATACTGTTATTATTCTGTTATACTGTTTACTGTTATTAAAGTATAACCGGTTTTTAACTGTTATACTGTTATTATTCTCACAATATGGGATGCTATCACCATGTCAACAATCACAATGTTGCCATTTCCGATGTTGTCATTGTTGAAATGTTGAAATGAAGCATGTCAACATCTTCATAATGTCCACAAGTTCACAGTGTTGCAATGTGAACTGTCAACATGTGAAATGTAGACATTCTGCAAAGTGCACACATTAGGATTAGGCTGCAGGAGCGGAGAGTTAAGGTTAGGCTGCAGAAGCAGAGTGTTAGGATTAGGCTGTGGTAGGAATGGGTTGAGTTAGACATTAGGGGGAGAGTTAGAGTTAGGCTGCAGGATGGAAGATTAAGGTTAGGGAACAGGGTTAAGTTTAGGGATATGGTACTCACTGCTGGATCCACTTCATCAGATGACTCCCTGGACCTTTGCATCAGCTAATCACCAGACTACAAGACACTGACTTCACTGCTTCATTAGGACTGTTTTGTCAACATTCTAATCTAGTTAGCATTCGACATAATCAATGTCAACATGTTTCACGACAACATATGGCTATATCGGCATACTCACGTTGACACGTTGAATGTAAACAAAACAAACAGCCCAATTGCTACAGTCTCTAGATTAACATGTAATCTATCCATAGATGTTTCTTTAATTTAATTTAGAGGTACATAATGTTAATTTCAAATAAATCAATGACTTGCCTTCACTTTGAGTGCACAATCTTCCTTTATCTTCCCAGGTTTAACAGTTCATACTCCCGTATGCTATCTTGTCTCAAGCGCTGACACTGACCTGCTATTTAAGTACACTCTACTTTCCTTCTCTCCTTGTTCTGCAGTTTCTAGGTAGCTGAGTGATGTTTATCCTAACCATCACTGGCAGGGCTTTCACATTGATGAGTCTTAGCCAGACTGTGAAATCGCATGGGTATTGGTGGCCAGACTCACTCTTTTAATAATCATACATACTGTAGGTCTACACTCTTAGCTGAGTTTATCTCACAGATAGCACCTGCTCTGTCATAGCGTGTAAATTATGTCTCTCTTCTTCTCTGCCCCAAAAGTTAGAACACTGCGCCCCTTTCTGTCTATTGGCACTTCTATCCCAAATGCTACTTCTTTGAGCCCACACATCAACATCTCTGCCATAGAACTCTTAATACTTCTCTCAATCAAGTCATCACACACTCTAACAGCATGATCAGTCCATTTCAATAAGATAATGAAGAACAATACAAGTTAGCCAATTTCAAAAATGAAAGAAAATTGTATTTATAACTGCAGTAACCTCAATATTTATTTATAATACCCCCAGCTTTGTTAAAGGTCGGAGTATTAGGGACATGGTAGTAAAAACGGACATGGCCAAATTGAAATCAGTGCTGGAGCATTTCCTAACATGTAGAAATGGATGCTTCAAATGCACAGCATGCACGACATGCCCGCACATGTCCGTAGGTGACAGCATCACGCATCCATGTTCTGGCAAAAAGTTCCACATCAGATGGCCTTTGACCTGCACCACTAAATTTGTGGTTTACGCGATAATGAGCCTTTGTGGCAGGTACTATATCGGTAAAACCGAGTGCCAGTTTAAAATCAGGATGGCACAACACAGGTTGTCCGTAAGAAATGCCCTGGACTCGGGTAAGGGGGACCAACCGGTGGCCAAACATTTTCTTGAACATAGACACACCATGGCCACCTTCAAACATAGAATCATAGATCACGTGCCAGAATCTATGCGGTCAGGAAACAGAGGCAAAAAACTCCTGCAATTATAGTCTATGTGGATACATAGACTCAACACATTCAGACCAGCCGGCCTGAACAACAACTTAAGCTTAATAAATTTCATTTAATTATAATGGCATATTTGAAGGAGACCCTGTCCCTAGTGTCTGCACCATATGCCATACAAAAACCACACTATTGTTGGCAGGGTGACAGTCCACCAATAAAAAGCAGCTATAATAAATTAGCTTGCTCATCATTTGTGTAGTTTTGCTCTGACACATTGTTGAAGGGGCATGAGGTGGCTCCAACAACAATAAAAGTTGCTTAGGGTCCAATAGATGTTTATACAATATTCAATATCTTGTCATTTCATAGAGGTTAAGTCACCAATTTTTAAACTTCATGTTTTTATCTATCACTGTAAAAAAGTTTTTAGCTATACAGATGTATTTTTATGTGATATCGCACACCACAAGCACTTTATGAATAAGTATTTAGTTTGATATATAGTAACAAAACAGTACTATTTGTTAGCACTTTGCATTATGAGCTGAGCTGCTCACGGCACTGACACATGGGGTTTGTTTACATGTTTCTCTGTTGCCAGGCAGCGTTGTCATGTTCGCCCCTCCGGCCGCCGGCACGTCACTTCCGCTAAGACGCTGGTGACATCAGACTGGAGTCTGGGGCGGCGCGACCAGTGGCACACGCAGGAGGGGATGTTCTTCCAGGGGGGTAAGTTCTATTTAAACACTTTGTTTTCTGTGATGCACCAATCCCGATGAAGGGGGAGACCCTGAAACGTTGATTTGCACAAATACAAAATTATGGTGATTTCAAGTCTCTGAGTGCCGTCTCATCTTTCCATTTAGTTTATATATATATATATATATATATATATATACATATGGACAAAGAGACAATTGGGCTAAACTGAAGTTAAAGTAACGAACTAACAAGTGATATACTAAGGACAGAAGAGAACCCCAGTGTTCAACTTGCAATCAATTTGAACTTGGACAGAATCATTATACTACAACTAATAGTTAAATATCCTGATTTTAATTTGAGCTAGACCACCTATTTTTCAATATGTATGTATCACAATGCATTACAAGTTGGCACTAGGTCGCAGATGCATTTATTTGGAGAACTGAACTTATATACTTTTTACTGTACTGTTTTTACCTGTTGTAAGTTTATTGCTGCACCTTGTTGGGATTAAAAGACAAAAGAAAGTTACTCATACCCCTTTTACACTCGCAGAAAAATCCCGGGATATTGCACGTGAACGCGCATCATCCCGGGATTTTTCTCAGTGTAAATGGGTACAGGGACAATTTCCCGGGACGAGCATCCCGGGATTTCATCCCAGGTCTAGAGCAGGGTTGAACCCGGGACCGTCCCGGGAAGCTGCCAGTGTAAACGGGTATACCGGGTCAAGGCGACCCGGCACCCGTTCTCTTCATAGGAGGAGGCGGTGCTTGGAGAAGATTATCTCCAAGCACCGCCTCTGGGAGACTCGGCGGTGACGTCACTGACCCGGCAATATGCCGGGTCAGCCCGCTAATGTGAAAGGGTCATTCCCAGGAATGTGTCCCGGCAAATATACCGGGACACATTCCCGGGAATGAACTTTCCTGCGAGTGTAAAAGAGTGCATCATTGATGCACTATTTGATGTTGAGAGAATGGTAGATACACCAATAGAGGAAGATATTGGGTGTACTCTAAATAAACTTGAATCACCACTCTACTAAGAAAGGTTTGTTTGGTGGGAATTAGTAACCATAGAAAAGTACATAGTAGAGGGAAATGATACCCAGAGGTCTAAGGATCCAGAAAACATCATCTGGACATAATGAAAACATAGACTTCACGGACCGATGGAACAAAATCCATGAATAGTGTTCATTGTCATTAATGTACCTAATTATGAAAGAAAGAAAGAAAGAAAGAAAGAAAGAAAGAAAGAAAGAAAGAAAGAAAGAAAGAAAGAAAGAAAGAAAGAAAGAAAGAAAGATCTGGATACAATAGAAAAATAAATAGATGGACTGACCACCCTATTTTAACCACATATGAAGAACGAAAGCTATCAAAACAGAGAAAAGGAAATGGAGAACAGGATTACTAGAAAAGAGAAGAAATCATCTTCAGAAAAAAGAAAAAGTACAACAGAAACAAGAAATAACTACAGGAAAAAGTAAAGGAGGATGGGAAAATTGAATAGAGGATCACTCAGAAAGACAACAAAGAACCCCCCAGAGAAATTATCCTAAGAGAGGAGGGAGAAGACTAACCCCACAATGTCACTGTGAAGAGAATCAAACACTAAATAGGAATCTAGAAGATATCAAGAAAATGGAGATGAACATAATAGAAGGAAATACACAAAGAGAAACAGAGGCTACAACAACAAAGGCTATCATAGGTAGAGGGACTACACCAAAAATAATAAAAGAACAGAAAGGAACAAGTGGGTGAGAGGAAAAAACTTCAAAACAAGAAGAAGAGGATTCACACTAGAACAACAAAGATAGTATGTGAAAGATGAATGGTACCCTGAACAACACATGTCAAAGGAAGAACCAATAATCATACACAATACATTCAATATCCTCAATGAGGATCATCTTTTATACAGGAGAAAGTGGAAGAAAACAAGGTTTTACAAAGCACAAAGATACCTACAAAAAAAGGAAAGTAGGATAAAGGGAAAACCAAAACAGCTGAAAAATAAGATACAACTGAAAAGAGTAAACACACCTTAACAAAGGACGAGGAATCCATCTTACAAAAAGGACTCAAATTCACACCAAATAATAAAATCAATAAATTTGGTACCTTCGTTGACCTGCAAAAATTTGTTAGGAACCTGTCTCTGAAAAAAATATTTAATTAATCAGAAAGAAGAATCTAACTACAGGAGAGAACTCTTTAAGCCAAAATCAAGCTTTAATCCAACATCACCAACAGAGTATGCTTCATCGAGACCTTTCCGAAAGCAGTAGTAATGTAAATGGAAGAAAAATAAACAAAATGGGAAAAGATACAAAATACTACAGCCAAAGAAAGAAAAGCTTTGAAAGATTTAGAAAAAAAACTAGCAAACCGGCATGACAAACAGAGCCGGACCTAACCAATATGAATCCCTAGGCAAGATTTTGGCTTGTGCCCCCTAACACCACCGCTAGTTCCGCCTCTAACCCTGCACCCCTTTCCTGGCACCATCACCCCTCACCCATAGCAGTTCTTATTTTGGTGTTCCTACCCCATATATTTTAAATAGGAACAAAAAGGGGTGTGTTTTGCTAGCAAGGGGCATGGCCACACAATAGTACCCCCAATTCACATTACTCCACACAGTAGTGCAACTTTATTCACAATTTATCATGCATTAGTGTTCCTTATTCACATTACATCACACAGTAGTACCACTTTACCTTACTAACGTTACTCCTCACATTAGTGCCCCTTATTCACATTACATCACATTGAATTGCCCCTTATTCACATTACACCACACCATATTACTCCTTATTCACATTAGACCACACAGTAGTGCCCTTTCTATGTGTTACACAACACAGTAGAGCACCTTATACACATAATGTCACACATTAGTAATGCACTTATACACATAATTCCACACAGTAATGCCCCTTACACATATGACACACATTATTAATGTCCTTACAAACATAATGCGCCTTACACATTATGCCAACCTTTATTAATGCCCTTATACACATAATGTCCCTTACACAAATGCCGAACACTATTGCACAACCAACCCACTCACACACAGCACTCACACAGATGCTAACACTGTGACCTCTGCCTCTGCTTGGATACAGATGTGTCCTCATACATCTTGCCACAATGCACCAGGAGATGCCTGGCCAGAGTCAGCTGGCAGCTATATGCAGCATGCCTATATTCTGTGTGTGACTGTGGCTGTATCTGCATATAAAATGCTACACACAGAATATAGGCATGCCGCATATCATTTTAATTAGCAGAAGCTGCTTGTGCCCCTAGGCATACCAAATGCCATATGCATTTGCCTAGTTTGCCTATGCCTAGGATCAGGTCTGATGACAAAGGAGGCAGCATTGTAATCATGGATTCAGACAAATATGAAATACAAATACAAAGACAACTAAGGGATAAGTAAACATACAAGGTCCTCAGAAACAATCCATGATCGTATTGAAAGAACACCAGGAACCCTAATACATACTTATCAAGAGAAAGGAACACTGACAGAAAATGAAGCTAAATATATTGTGCACAAAAAGCCTTCACTGCCCATGTTCTATGTACTACCAAAGGTCCTACCAAGAAAAAAAGAGGGTAGCATTATGGTGCACCTGGTCGACTGTTTCAAATATTTTAAATATAACTTTTAATCAATATAACTAAAAAATGAATTCCCTACATAGAAAGATAAAAGGCGGAAATATTAAAAGATAGAAATAGGTTAGAAATAAAGAAAATTAAAAATTATGCCAGGTTATCAATTTATGCTCCTGATCAATTGAGTTCTCTGACTTAAATGTCCATAAACACTGCAAATAAGTATCATGTCACCAAATTATTGTGATGATCCCAGGTGACTATCTTACCCAGGGATGTGCAATGAGCTAAATGGCTCAGGAGGCACTGGCTAGCACCAGAGATAGATTTACACACAATATATGAGCCAAAGGGTACATCTGGGTATTATACACAGGTGCAGCAGTATAAACTCCTGGAAATTTGGTGAGTTTTGATCAGAGATGTGTTGAAAAGATATGCAATGCCTCACCTGCCATAAACTTTTTACTCCAGAGTTTTAGCTATAAAAATGATTATAATAATGCAAAGAAGATATTTCAAACACATTCTTTGTATTTTTCATATACTTTATACAGTCAAAACTCTGGCACAAATGTTAGTATGACAGGAAAGGCTCTGCCTCACCTGCCTCACCCCACCGTACATCACTGATCTTACCTATCTGTATTTCCTATCTGGTAGTGATGGGGCAATAGTTTTAAATGCCTGCTAAGCAATTTTTCCTCATGGGAAATAATTAATCAGCCTGCACGTATAAATAATACCAGTGTACGAAATTTCACATTGAACATTCTCATTCCTCAGCTCAAATTGAGAACTGTTTCCTCTTTTCCCTTATTGGCTTGGGAACACAATTATTTACAACTGATTAGTTCAGTGTTCTCCATTAGTGCGGTTTCATATATTCTTTTAATGATCAGCAATATTGCATTTTAAGTGATTTATCTGATAATACATTGTTATTGTATTCTTTAAAGCGCTCTCTTTATTGTTTATATATCCTAGACAATAATAGCTTTGTTTTATTAGGTGTTCAGAGCACCTTCTGAGAGCAGCTACTGTGGATTTATAGGTGTGTGTATATTTATATAATATTATTGCACAATTGGGAGCGCCTGATTTGTTCTTCTTGATTGGGGATTTTTCTTTATTTACAAAAGTAATGGCAGCCTCCAAACTAAGAATTATGTGAAACCCACAGAAAGCAATGCATACATTCTAAAAAAAATAGCAACCACCACCCCATGTGGTTAAAATATTTTCCAGAGGGGCAGATGAGAATCTGCAGGTATTGCTCAGAATCAGAATCTTCAAAGAAGAAACAAATGATCTTAAAGAAAAAATTCATAGTTAAGGGATACACAGAAGAACTACAAACGCCAATTGAAGAAATGATGATGGTAGAAAGAGAAATTCTACTAGAACTAAGGGAAATGGAAGGAAAACAGAAGAACAACATAACACTACCATTCATCACAACATACAATGGACAATACAAACATTTTGAGAAAATTACTGTATTACACAGCTCTGGCATCTACTGGAAAAAGATCCCATTCTAGGTACCATTATCCCTAAAAAAAACAGTTTATCTATAAGAAAGCAAACACTCTAAGAAACAAGGTGGTAAAGATCACAATGCCACCCAAAAAAAGATGTATAAAACAAGGGGTCTCCGTCGATGCGGACTATGCATAATGTGTAGAAACCATCAAGGACAAGGAAGTAAAATGGAGAACTATCAAGTGACATCAACCAACAAGGAATATAAAATCACAGAATTTATTAAGTGTAACAGCAATAACTGTGTTTACTCTGTGGAATGTAAGTGCAGACGACAATATGTGGGACAGACATAAAGATCACCAAAGGAAAAGTGGTCAGAACATCTTAGAAACATAAAAAAGGGGTACGACAAACATTCCCTATCACTACATTTTAAGGATAAACATGCCTGCTCTGTTACAGTGAATAAAATGGTGATAGGCATGAAACTAGTAGAAAAACATTGGAGAAAAAATATATATTTATAAATTGATAATACACTGGCAAAGAAAGAAATTAAAATAATATATGAAATGAAAACATTACATCCCAGGGTATATATACAGACTTGTAGTAAAATGGTTCCTGTTAATCCTTCTGTATTGGAAATAATTACTGTGCATTGTGATATGTGGTGTTCTTCAACCTAATATAAGGCAGTAGATACCCAGAATATTTTTGTATATCAGAAGAAACCACAACAAAAAAATGAATTTGTTTGAGTATTGTTCTCCTATAAGTTTTATACTCATACACAAATATGTTATTTTTTGAGCAGATTATTTGATATATATTCTTAAACAATACAGAAAGCCAAGGATGGGGATTGCATGTGTTCCAAATCACGGCGGTAATGCACTTCCACCAAAGGAGGTGCCTCCAGCTTGCATTCCACGGGGACTGGAACGCACTGACTGGACATACAATGACATATTTCTGCCGGGTGGTAAATGGACCGCACCTCCCAAAACCAAGTTTCCAAGATAGGGAACTGGAGAGCAAAGGGGACGCAATTCCCAAAACACGCTTCCGAGAATCGGCAGTGTCTTTTATGTTATCAGACTATTACGTCTTTTATTAACTTCAAGTACCGCTTATTTTTTATTATAATTAATATTGCAGCTATTAAAAAAAGTAGTTTTTTAAAATACATAAGAAAATAGTTTTCTGGTAAAAGTACCAAATAATTGTGATGGCCACTCCCCCCAAGGGACCTGCCAATGAGGTCTCAGGAGGGGGTATAAATACATCCACCAGTACACTAGCCCAGTACACGCTGGCATCGCAACCATCAGTATATTATAGTGATCCCACTGCTGAGGATCTGTGTTGATTTTAGATTGTCCTAAATAAAAACTGTATTACACCATTACCCACTTTTGTCTTCCCCTATGGTGACTGCATGATGGTCTAAGGAGAAGACAGACACTATTGGGAAACCTTTGTGTAGAAACAGTATATGGACAAAGAGACAATTTGGCTAAACTGAAGTTTACGGAGTGAACTGACATGTGATATACTAACGACATAAGAGAACCCCAGTGTTGAACTTGTAATCAATTTGAACTTAGACAGAATTATATACTACACCTAAAAGTTAAATATCCTGATTTTAATTTGCGCTAGACCTATTTTTCAATGTGTATGTATCACAATGCATTACAGGTTGGCACTAGGTCGCAGATGCATTTATTTGGAGTGCTGAACTTATTATACACTTTTTACTATACATTAGAGCGACTCGCAAATTTACAATGTTGCTAACGATTTCCCTTGAACTCCCCAGCAGCTCCTGGACAAAAGATATTGATACAGCAGACAAAGGACCTAACGATGTATCGGATGATCTGCCATCTACTGCTTCCACATCACTACCAAGGCTGCTAGTTCTTCCTTGCAGCAGGGAAGATCTGGAGAAATGACAAACGGCCAGCCAGGGCTGTTTCTAGCTAATTTGGCTATCAGTGCGAGATTTAAAAATGTGCCCCCCTCCCTTTGACATTAAAAAAAGTGGCCCCGCCATAGATATAATACCCAAAAATGTGCATGTCGAAGGCGCACGCGATCTTGGTAAGGGGGCGTGGCCTCATTAAAATGGGCATGATCTTATTAAAATGGGTGTGGTCTCATCGGAAAAGACTACCTTACACCCCAGTTTTTGACCCTGCACCAACAGATCATGGCCACCACCCCACAGACTAATGCCCCCTGCACCATATTATGCCACACACCGCAATGCCCTTGATACATTAAATCCCCATTTTACACATTACGGCATGCAAGAGTCCCCATTTTATACATTACAGCAGGCAAGTCTCCCATTTTACACATTACGCCAGGCAAGTGTCCCCATTTTACACATTACGCCAGGCAAGATTCCCCATTTTACACATTATAGCAGGCAGAGTCCCCATTTTACACATTATAGCAGGCAGAGAGAGAAAGAGAAAGTTATACTTATGTTTGCAGCGGCATCTGTCTTCTTCAATCCCACTCCCGCTTTTTGGCCCATGCTGGCCTGCCTCTCCCTTTGTGTCCGTGGTGGCTCCCCCTCCTCCATGTCATCAGTACTCCGCTCGAGGGCAGAGTTTCATGTAATGACGCGTTTGTGTTGTGACATCATGACGCAAACGCGTCATTGCACGAAACTCCGCCCCCGAGCAGAGTAGTAATGACGGGGAGTACAATCTGAGCCACCAAGAGCTGTGGTGGGTGCCACGCCTTGCCTGCCACAAGAAACGGCTCTGCGGCCAGCGGAAACACACATTGGATTGTTATTGTTCGGGAAAACTGCACAATTTCAAATTATTTATCATTGATATGATTTTAAATCATGCTATCGGCCCTAAAATTGTCCTAATGTATGGCCAGCTTGAGGCCAGTGATCATTTGATTTGCTTGGACTGAGAACAGTGATTGTTGGAATTGTCTGTGATCAAGAGGACCTTGAAGTGAGACCACTGATTGTTGGATCTGGTTGTGTAATCACATCCAACCATGAAAATGTGATATGCTATTCCTCCTAGCTACTGCTTTCTGACCCAACTTGGGTATTACTTGATATTGCACAAAAGTTGTTCTCACCATCCTTCTGTTTTGTTTTAGTCCATACGATTTTTAAACTGGGTACACACCTAAAAATGTATCTATCCTATCTGTCTGGTGGGAACAAAAATCTTGTAGTGTATGGGAGCAAATGACAATTGACCATTTGCTCCCAAACACTGTAAAACAGAGAATGGTCCTTAAGACAAATTGGTTAAATCTGTTTGATTTAACAAGTTTATCTGAGCAATAATTTTTGTCTGTTTTCCAGCATTTGGGAGCAAATGGTTGCTTGTCATTTGCTCCCATGCATTACCAGAATAAAGTCCCCCCCCCCCCCCAGACAGATTGGACAGATAAACATAATTGCAGAGGCTTGCAAGTAGAAATCCACAGTAATTGCTGAACTGAATAAACGGTTGATATCAACGGTCAGAATCCAAAAGGATAATTGTACAAAGAGGAATGATTTTTTTTTCAACATTACATTTTTATTGAAAATATGCACAAGTAATTATGAGACACAAAAAAAGAAGAGGGATAACAGGGATGAGGGAAGGAGCAACACATAAGGGGTACAGGGGAGGCAGATAATCAAAAGGCATTAGACAAATAATAGACAAGAAATCATAAAATATACAGATCAAGCAATAAATTGTATATTATTAATGTGAAACACCCCTTTGCAGTTATCAGTATATTTATACTGGTCAGAGTCCCCACCCTAGTCTCCCCTAAGGACAGGATCCTGAAGGCTTCAGGCGAAGCTGTCAATGCCGCTGGCCAGGATTCCTCCGGACAGAATTATCAGGGAATCCCTCACTGCCAGTGCAGCCCAGACCTCTGTGCTTAGTTTGTGGCATGTGGTGCTCCTGATGAGTGTCTTTCTCCAGGCTCTGGCACTGGGAACTTGACTTAATGTAGGTGTTTTTTTTGGGATGAGGTTAGTTAGTTGTGTGTTAGTAACAGTTTTGTTACATGGTAGTAAGTTTGCCTTACAGGTAAACTGTCTGGCGGTATACAGTAACATGAAAAATATAAAAAATGTAATCTCCAAGACAATATATTTTAAGATGTTTTGCGTGATAAGTGCTTTATTGTACTTTCAGTAATTAAATCTATAAAATAGGCTGGTTTCTTAAGAAAAAATAATAATAATAAAAAAAAAAAATATATATATATATATATATATATATATATATATATATATATATATCCATAGAAATGTCCGCACTCACATCCAGTAAATCATCACCATGGGGTGCTGCTCATGATAACCCCAACAGGGTTTCACATATACCAGGTGTGTTGGAAAATCCAACAGAGGGCACTCACCAGTCCATAAGAATATAAAGGTTTATTGATACATCATAATCACCAATAGTGTGTCGACGTTTCGGCCCCTAGGGCCTTTCTCAAGACAGTCAGTGAAGACATCCAGACAGCATGCCAGTTACACACATACTGACACTGCCTACCGGGTCCCCTTATATAGCCCATCAATATCAATCAACAATACAATCAGCCCAAATAGAATGCATGCAGTGTAATTCAAGAACCCCCATTATGCATATAGTATAACATCATGAACTCACAAAGCAAACAGGGGTCATAATACATGTCGCCGGAATAGGCATCATAATTCAGACATCGGAGACAGCTGTGGACGCTACGCCGTGCGTCCGGAGCTACCGGAAATACGTCAACCGTATCGCGCGTTACCATGGCTACGGAGTTGAAACCATACGCGTCACCAGTAACCATAGTAGCGCGGCGCACATTTTAATGATGTGCTAACCGCGCAATAGAGCGTGTCATACCTGTCACTTGTAACCAAGGTAACCTCATACAACTATAGATTACAGAGCCCGGAAATGCTAGAAAATAGTATGAGTTTCGATTGCGCTCCACGCTGCTCCCCACAGTAGCTAGACCCAAATTAGCCTAGAGCTCGCACCTATATCACAATGTGACCCAGATGTTAGACTACCTTAATATCATAGACGTCTGATACAGTATACTAAAATATACAACAGACCAACAGTATAACTACTATATATACGGCTGATTACAAGTATAGTTATTAATTCACATTGAAAGGATTAACTCAATATCGCATGGACTCCACATCAGCAGTTCGAAATGATATCAAACTATATCAATAAAGAACTGGAATGCAGAAACAGGGTTATGACACTGCTCATGGGCTGCAGATATATATAGACAGTACATTAAAGTTAGTCAGCTTATCAACATCTATGTCATAACAATAATACTATCAATCCCAAAATCCCTCGGCAAAATATCACCGATCAGATATGGGGATCGAACATGAGACCTGCAAACCTATATATATATATATATATAACAAGTCAATAGCTACGGCACTCCCGAGGTCCCATAGGGACTAGCTTGCTTCGGTGCCTTCCTCCAGGGGGTGACCCCAATGCATATACAGGAACAAACGAGGTGGCACTCAAAGACTTTGAAATGCAAAAAACGTGTATTGGTGCTATCTATGTTTCGGGGACCACCTCCCCTTCGTCAGTATAACTGCACAAGTGAGAACAACAAGTCTAAATAACAGTAGACTTACCCCCCTTGCGTGATTCCCCCACACACGTTCTCCTCTGGCCAAGCCACCCCGGCATCCCGTTCGGCGTCACCGCTCGCACCAGCGGAACCGGAAGTGACGTTGCAGCTCCCTTCTGTGTGGCCATGGAGACACTATAAACAAACAAACAAACAAACAAACAAACGTGTCATAGATTAACAACAGTGTCTATGTAGGAACCCGTAAAACGTAATCTGATTTACAGGTATTAAATATACAGTGCTACAATGCTGTGGACTTGTCAGCATAACAATGACATCAAAAGTGCATCGTGCTTGTAAACAAACTTAATATACAATCTATGTGCAATATGCAAACAATATATAAATAATTTGAAATAAATATATAAACAATATATCAGAAAACGCTGCAGTCAGACAACAACAGACAAGGGTTCACAAGTACAGTACCTAAACAAAATATGAATAAAATGGATCTTACATTTAATTTAAAACCTATGCTGTCTAACATCTATTTCCTCCCTCACCTCAACTGGCACGAGGAGGCACAATATAAGTAGGTAAACCTACAGACCCTCTGAAATGCTACAGAAAATTAATGAGTCCTACATTATCATTTAGCCCCCCCCCCCCCCCCCATCCCCGGTTTAAGCGTATCGACAATTTAGGACTCATTAATTTTCTGTAGCATTTCAGAGGGTCTGTAGGTTTATCTACTTATATTGTGAACCAGCCGGGTCCTGGCACCTGCACAATGGATCTAGCAGGTGCTGGGGCATGCACATGCACATTAGCATTGATTGGACCACCCATGGGCAAAACACCTAATTCTATGGACCGCATCCCAGATTGGGACTGCCTGTCCCGTGTGTGATTGGCAGGTAGTACTTTCTATGGGAAGTCGCTGACAGTCACAGTGTAGCTAGTGCAGTCACAGACTGCAACTGGCTCACCCAAGTGGCGGAATTTACTGGGGAGGGAGGGTGTATAACCTGCCACTGGTTATGTGGCTGGAAAGTGTATACAATGCATCTGTGTGGTCTCTGTCATTTGGCTGGAAGTTTGTGCAGTGTGACTACTTGGACAGAATGGGCCTGACTCATGTTTTAATGGAATTTCACTTACAAGGCAGTGGCTCTGCAACTCCATCTAAGTAGAATTCAAATGCTGCAGGAGGCGTCTGTAGGAGAAAAATGCCTCCTGTTTGCATTTGCGAGATCTGAGTGCTGCGTCTGAGGACACAGCCTTGGCAATGGTTTAAGGCACCAGTTAGCCTGTACAAGTTGAAGCTTACTCAGGATGGCTGTTGGATTCAGACACCCAGGTCCAATGAGTCTGCACCTGACAACGAAGATCCTGACTAATTTAAAATGAGAACGACATTCTCCTATTTTTAAGCAGTGCCGTCCACGCTACCCTCCCCAAATGCTGCAGCATGTCAATCATGCTGCGGCTGACGGGACTGTAAGTGATATCACAAGACCCATTCTGCATACTGTATATACAGGACGGGTCTTGTGCTTGCGCAGACCCAAAACCATTGTATTTGTACATAAACCATTGGGCTTATGTACAAATATGTCCATTAGCTATTGGTGCAACGTGAGAATACCTTCTGCTAAATAATGATGATCACTGACCACTGATATTGATTATTATTATTATTATTATTATTATTATTATTATCCTTTATTTATATGGTGCCACAAGGGTTCCACAGCACCCAATTACAGAGTAAATATGCACATAATCAAAACAGGAAAACAGTCACTTATAGTTGAAGACAATATAGGACAAGTATAGGGTAACTAAACAGCTACATCAGTAGACGACACTGAGATAAGTATCAAGGTGGCCAAAAACTGCAGCATTTGGGCAGTTGAGTATAATTAAAGTAAGAAAAGGATAATCACATGAGGGAAGAGGGCCCTACTCATTAGGTTTCACTTTCTAAAGGGGAGGGACAGACAGACAGGGGTGACACAGATGGGCTAGACTGAGTGTGGGAAGGAGGGTTAGGATGAGATTTGGCTGGGTTTGGTAAAGAAATGGGTCTTAAGAGGCCGTTTGAAGTTTTGTAGAGAGGTGGAGAGTCTGAGGGGGAGAGGTAGAGAATTCCAGAGCAAGGGAACAACACGTGAAAAATCTTGGAGATAGGAGTGGGGGGAAGTAATCAGAAGACAGGAGAGTTGGTGTGCATTAGCAGAGCGAAGAGGACGGCTGGGAGAGTAAAGAGAGTATAAGGTCAGAGATGTAAATGGGAGAGTAGTGGGTGAGTGCTTTGTAAATTAGTGTGAGAAGTTTGAATTGGATTCTTAAAGGGAAGGGAAGCCAGTGAAGGGCTTGTAGGAGAGAGGAGGTGGATGTAGTGCGTTTGGTGAGGAAGATGAGCCGGGCTGCAGCATTGAGGATAGATTGGAGTGGAGAGAGGTAATTGTCAGGGAGGCCAGTTAGGAGGAGATTACAGTAGTCCAGTCTGGAAATAATCAGTGAGTGGATAATGATCTTGGTGGCATTCTGGGTGAGAAAGGTTATGATCCTGGAAATGTTTTGAGATGAAAATGACAGGTTTGTGAGAGGTGCTGAATGTGTGGGTTTGTAGGAGAGGGAGGAGTCAAAGATTACGCCAAGACAGCGTACTTGAGGGCTAGAGGAGATAGTCATGCCATCAATGGATAATGAGATTGTGGGAGGTGAGGTTGTGCGGGAGGATGGGAAGATTATCAGCTCAGGCTTGGACATGTTGAGTTTAAGAAAGCTCTGGGACAGCCAGGAAGAGTTAGCAGAGAGACAGTTGGAGGTACGAGTGAGGAGAGCCGGGTGATCAACTTGCTGTTGTGCAATGTGTGACCTTTGCAAGTGCAGTAATATTACTTTTATTACTGTTAGAACAAAGGGTCTGATTCATGTTGTAAGTAAAGCAAAGAAAGCATGTAACTTGGATCAAATCATGTCCCCATGCAAGAGGGAACAAATTTATTTATATTTTTCTGCGCAGGGTAAATACTGGCTGCTCCTGCATGCATCATTATGGTACGGTTTTCTTGTCCAATTCTGTTAATATGCCATATCTTTTAATAAACAATTTTGGACTCTAATCCGTCCTTTTCTGGTTATATCCACATGACATGAGTGACATCTGCTTCAATTAATATCCATAGAGGACCCAATAGAAGTTCAAAGAAACCTTTTCGTGCTTCATATCCATTTGTCAGAAGTAAGCATACATGTAAGAATTTACATAACTTGCATCTATCAATATTCTAGTGTCAATTTAAAGGAAGGAGGGAACTTGAATCTGATTGGGACTATTTGCACATCCCTTTATATTTTGGTCACCAATCGATGTAATTAATTTTATCTGCAGTATTACACTATCCTATGGTTTTGCTTTTCATGTGATCACCATTGGACATTACTCCTTTGAACCGAGGGGTCATTGTGAAAACATCACATTGAGGACCATCATAAGTTTGGGACTTTTGAAGTGCAAGTGAGTTTGTACCTTTTCTTGTATATGCATTTTAATAGGTTGGTGACTTACTTGCTTTTTTTCTTTACTTTCAAACATGAATCAGACCCAAAGAATGTCCACCAGATTGCTTATATAATGTTAGAGCTGACTGCTGAAACAATATGGGGAAACAACTGTGAGTACAAGTGTCACCAGGGTGGGTCAAGCAATTACATTTGGGGCTAGAGGTGGACAGTTGGTTTGCATCATCTGAGCCAGTAAGATGAGGTAGTCCTGACCTTCCCCGGCAAGAATGATAATTACTTTTCAAATTAAGATAGTTTTATATACATTAAATTATTTCAAAACTGTTTACTCTCCATTTCACAAAGCAGCATTATTGTACAGTATATACTGTATTATGGAGTTACCATACTATTTCATGCAAACAAGAGCTAACAATCCATTTTAACTGTTTAATGGTTATATACAGTAGCATATACAAAAATTGTCACTGAATTCATTGCCAAATCATGTTATCTGTTGTTATTAGAAACTGCAAAGTCCTCTTCACCAGTAACATTTTGGTTTCTATATAAAGGACATACTGTATAGAAGTGACTTGTTGGCTGGTCTTGTGCACAAAGAATTTAATATACAGTATATTTGCTGTGACCTGATTCTATGTACCACTGGGTTTACTCTCCACTGTGAACATGCAAGTACTATAACAGTATTCAAATCAATATTTATACATATAAGTTTAATTTATTTACTAGCACAAGCTTTTTAGTGCAGAAACACAGATCTCATGGTGAGTACCTCCTATCTAAAGGAAAAAGCACATAACCACTCTCTTTAATACTAAATGAACCTTCTTTCTATAATTAACTCAATATGAAGTAGGTATATAGCACTATTAAGTAGACTATAAGAAGTACAACAACAGGGACACTGTGTTTTCTTGTTAGATTCAATGTTTCAACCAATAAATCTATATGTTTGCAGATTATCTCACTGTCTGTTCAGCTTAGTTTACCTGTTATAAAAAAGCCTGGAACTAAATTATTATAGCCATAATGACTGTTTTTGCAGGCATTAATTGAAGATTTTGTATGTAGTGGTTGATGGTTAAATTCTTTTGTTAGGTAATCATTAAAACAGGAGTATAAATGGATTTTTGTCCGATGAAGGATCCTATAAAAGCAATTGACCAACTTTGTACATCTCATTCTCTTTAGGTGGTGGTCCCAGCATCAAATACCTGGTTGGTTGGGTCCCTCATGTGGACTTCTAGACTTATGCACCGAGCCATAATTTTATTATTATTTTCAGCACACTAAGCTGGAAGTAGATATCTTTAATTAAAGTAGGAGATGTCATGATGTGTCTGTTGGCCGGTTCATTGGTCTTCTTAATCCTCCAAACTGTAGGACTGAAAATAGCTTGGAGCCCTGGAGCATAAATCTAGAGAAACTATTTAGTGAGTTATATAATTTTTGTTTATTTCGCTTCCGAAGCCAAAAAGTTTGTCTTAAAACATTAAATATCTAGTGGGAACTGTATGTAATTTCACTGAAAAACCAGGCAACTTCTGTGCAAAATTATATCCTGTAAATATCTAGAGTTTTCTGAAATACAGTAATATACAGCATTACTGGAAACATTTCTAAATATTTCTGCAAATAACTGCAAATTCGCCTACTCGATAAAAATAAAAAACTGCTGAGCTAATTATCTCCTTAAAGGTTAAATCTCTCTAGTTAAAATGTTTATTGCAAGGTAATCTGGCAACCCTCCATTTTAAAATAGAAACTATAATATATGCTTTGCAATAATAAAGGCTTGTATAAGCTGTTCTATTATAAGTGCTGCCTCACATTACTAAACTATTCATCTCTCCCAGTGCCTGAAGCAGTTCAGCAAGACCAAGGGAAACCACATTACCCTCTTTATTATTTATAAACCATTTCCCCAGGACACAGTAGAATCGACACACAGTTTCCATGGAAACCTGCAAAGACACAAATTACTGGGGGTATTTGTACTTTGTACATCTGTGACTGTAGATACAAAGGTCCAGAGCCATTGATATTAGCTGAAAGAAAGGATATACTGAAAACATGGTGTCAATAGTCTGCACTTTGTGATGTGACAGTTTACAGTAGAAATGGGTTCAAGTTTTTTTAGCAACTAAAAAAAGAAAACAAACTTATTAGAAATTACATTTTTATTTAAAACAAAATAAAAGTCAAGTATCACAATGAAAAAATAATTGCTTGAAAGTAAAGGGTCATTTAATATGATCTTATTTAATGCTGTTTCTGCTCTAGGTATTTGACTCCTTAGGGCAATTATTTTTATTTGTTTTAGTTAGCCAACAGATTATACAGTATATAATTCACAGCAGCGCATTCCCCATAAAAGATTACCATATAAGGTGCCTGTTTATGAATCTGAAGTACAAAGCCTGATTTTCTGAACCATTTTAATAATAAAGAAAAAGTAAAAAAAATGGACATGTAGTTAAAAAATAGAACAAAAATCAACTCAATCTTTTTTTTATCAGAGAATGGCTTTATTTCAATGAATAAAGCATTTTTTTTCTCTCTGGCTGCCTCACCTATTGTAGTGCTGAGCAGGGGCACAGAGAGTGGGGCATGGGGGAAGGAGCAGATCGAGGGGAGCAGGTTCAACTTACCCAGGCCTAGACAAGTTGGAGGGGCCCATCATGGACCCGGGTCAGAACAGAAGCAGCCTCCCCTCTCTCAGTGCCCAATATTCGGTGTGGCTGTGCTGCTATACAGACACGGGTGCAGCTGAATTTGGCCAAGTGGAAAAGTGTTACAGGTAGGTGGGCCCTGGAATTCCCTCTGCCCCACTCCCACTGCCCCTTTCTCGAGGAAAGCGGCGCCATGCATACTATTTTGTTTTGAAATTTGTGGAATATTGGGCATGGCCACGCTTCCATAATGTGGCCATAATTAAATACATATTTTCAACTATATACAGACTATATAAATAAATAAGACATTTTTTCTTCTGGCTGCAATTGTTGTTGTTATCCTGAAATGGCAATAGCGATAAAAGGATCCTTCTTATATAGATGTTCCCATACTTTGCCTACCTGTAGATGGCACTGGATAGCGTTAAATGGGGTTAAAACTAGACTCTATTTAATAAATATACAGTACCGCTATATTCCTTGTCACAGAAATATGTACAGTACACTAGAGTCCATTTTAATTAACAACCCATTATCAGTAGAGGTTTGAAGTTTGGGAGGAAACATGGGAAGAACATTCATAGTCCACACCCGTCAAGGCACTGGTCAGAATTATATACTGTACAAAATAACAACTAGTGTTTTTCTTGTGCGCAGTCCCAGCAACCAAAGTACAACAATATATAGGAAAACACCTATAATTCCCAAAGCATATCCCAACAAACAAATTTATTTTAGACTCATGGCGCTTAGGACACACATTAACATTACTTCCCTTATGGCCTCTAGGAAGCTTTAATGTGCAGAATGTTCTAATTCAATCAAAACAGAGACAGTTAGCGAATGGGGCCCCGTTTCTATCTTCACCATCAAACTCCTGAAGCCTTTGTAGGCGTCCTTCATTGTGTTTTTTAATTGTATTTGTCTTTATATGGATTGGAATAATGAGCTGTGAACTTTTCCCTTGACTGTAGTACTCCATAATATTGGGGAGTCTCATCTGAAAAAGCCGTGAGAAAAGGTGAGAGAAAATTGACTGGACGTATATAAAGACACACCTGATGCACCTATTATCACTTCAGAGTTTGTGAGTGATTGGCGAAGGAGGTAACCCCTGACAAATAATCACTTATGGTTGATGTCACGCATATATTTTTCACTTACTTGGGAGTGTACTGTGTGGGGGGCATCCCCAGAAAATATAACTTTTTGAGCTGTTCTGATTGAATTAGATCTACCTAGAGGCCATACAGTATTGCATGAGGATCTTTGTGTGTTTTTTTCTTTCATGTTATCTTTCATAAAGCAAAATCTCCTACGACAAGGTCAAAAAGAGGGAGAACATACCTTCACTGATGCTCTAAGAGAAATAATGTTAATGTGTGTCCTAAGCACCATGGGGTAAATTTACTAAGGTCGAAGTTTTTTTAGAACTGGTGATGTTGCCCACAGCAACCAATCAGAGTCTATCTATTATCTTCTAGAAGCAGCTAGATAAAAGTTAAGTACAATTTGATTGGTTGCTATGAGCAACATCACCAGTTCTTAAAAAACTCCCCAATTAGTAAATTTACACCCCATGAGTCTACAATAAATTAGTTAACTGGTCAAATTCATTACCCAAGTGCTATAAGGCAGAAAAGCTAACTACTGCTTCACCAAAGGAAGTTTACGCTGTTCTGTGGCCAGACCGCTGATATCTATATGCTTGATCTGAGACCAATCATAGTGGAACTCCTCCTATAGCAAGTGTAAAAGGTGTACTGTTCTACTCACCACTTTAATATATCCCATAGTTCCGTTATGAAGATAAATTGGTAGTAAAATGGTGGTAAGGTTGAGCTCCCATGGTCTCTAAAATGTTCTTCTGCTTATAAACAATGTGCAATATTTACAGTCAGCTCTACTATAGCCTTTTAAATTTAATGCTCAAAATGTTATTTATTTTTGCTTCAACCAAGTCAAACCTTTACTGATCTGTACTGTGAGAAGACTTATGAAGCCTTGTAGAGAGATAAAGTGGAGATAGTTAAAACACCAACCAATCACCCCCTAACTGTCATTTTACAGGTTGACTTTGAAAACTTACGCCTTACACCCTCGTTGGAGTGGCCCCATTGTCATCAGGGGACCTGAGGACAGGAGTGGGCAAGAGTGCAGCGTTTGGCTCCCTATAGCCTCCACAAACCCAGAATGCAGAGGCACTTGGTCCACCTCTCAAGACCAGTCACCATCTTCCCGCTTTCACTCGGTATGCCAGGGGCTGCCACCCAGGCCACTCCAGGAGCATGCCTTCCTATTTGACAGCCTTCTCAACTACTGCTGTGGTCCCTATCATGGCAGATATTCCGTGTTGCAGATCTCTGAACTGCCTTAAATGTTCCCGGCTCTCCTAGCCAACATCTCTTGGCTCCCATGTAGCTGAGCTGCTAAGACTGAAACTACTATGGACACACTGGCTTACCTGCCAGCTTCCCTTCACTGTCACTGCTGCAGCCATTAAAACCAACTCTTGCCAGAGATGGCAAGGTAAGCTACCAGTTGTCAAGAGTTGAATCCCGGTCCCCCCTATTAGGCTAGCTGCCATTTTGCTTAGTACACCTGGCCATGTTCCTGCTCAGCTACACCATATTGCTTTAGCAGTATCCTCTCTATAAGTGTGCCTCAATAATCCCTATGCTCATATACTAGGGTACTGCCCTTGGTGACATCTCAGTTATGCCTGGCACATCCACAGCATGTTAGGTGCCTGCTGTCACCATTATGCCATAAGGCTCTTATTCACACTAGTAACCCATGGCTTCTGGATGACACCCTGATTAGCTTGTCTGGTCAGCATCACTGAGTCACAAAGACACATTGCAGTTGCATTGCAGAGGTGTTCCTATATACCACATTACTCTGTTGTCTTTTCAGTTCAGGAACTCAGGCTTCGATAACTACCACTAGGGGTGCCTGTCCCTACCTTTTCTCCATTTTTTTAGTAAGGAAAAATTGGTGGCAAGGATCAGAGAGGTCCAGAGAATGCTAAACATAAGGAATGGCTCCTCTCACTGATGCCTCATTATCACCTTCCTCAATATCTTAAATATGACGGAGGACCCGTCTCATTTCAGTTTTCAATCTCTACACCGTGCCCAAGAAATCTCTGACCTTATTTCACTACTTCTAGACAAAAAGTTAGTTGGCATTACAGAGCTGGAGAATTCTGTAAACTAGGCTCTCACACAATTATTATCACAATACATATCTGAACGAGGTGGAACAGCGAATTTCATGTTTGTAAGAAGAACTTGCTAATACCAAAACTACAGTACATAAACACAAATCTTGAACTGCCACTTTCCATGATAAACCTGATGACCTTGCAATTGCAACCGTCGTAACAATGGCCCTCATTCCGAGTTGTTCGCTCGCTAGCAGATTTTAGCAGCATTGCGCACGCTAGGCCGCCGCCCTCTGGGAGTGTATGTTAGCATAGCAGAATTGCGAACGAAAGATTAGCAGAATTGCGAATAGAAAATTCTTAGCAGTTTCTGAGTAGCTCGTGACTTACTTCTACACTGCGAACAGCTCAGCCCGTTTCATTCCTGGTTTGATGTCACAAACACGCCCTGCGTTCGGCCAGCCACTCCCCTGTTTCTCCAGACACTCCCGCGTTTTATCCACCCAGAAACACCCACTTCCTATCAATCACACTACGATCACTTCAACGATGGAAATTCTTAGTTCGGACGTGAGTAAATCTACTAAGTTTTGTGCTAAAATACTTAGCACATGCGCACTGCGTACCATGCGCATGCGCATTTTCGCCTTAATCGCTCCGTTGAGAAAATCGGCAATGAGCGAACAACTCGGAATGACCCCCAATATGAGCCTAATTGGCCTACCTGAATCAATTAAGATGAAGGATTTCATGCACCTGGTTTCAGTGTGGCTTTCCATGGAACTGGGTCTGGATGTGGGTGCCCATCCTGTGCTTGTTAAGCATGTTCCCAGAGTAAGCCCAGTCAGGTCGACCAGAGGAGACCAAAACCTGTCATCATGCACATATAGATGTATCCACGATGATCTATGCTGCATATGCGCATGCATCATGGCATAGTGCACACACACAACTGTGCGACTGATTGCAGCGGACATTCGCTCCATTGGGTAACATGGTGTATGCGCGTGTATGCAGCGGGCACACTTGTCGTGGCAATGATGAGAGTGGCTACATCTGTACTCTACTATGCAGAGAAGGTACAGATCATGAAAGCATATCACAAACACCCCGATCTTACACCCCGATCTTACCTACAAAAGCACCAAACTATTCCTATTCCAGGACTTTTTTAATAAAGTTTCTATGAGATGATTTCCAGTCAGCTGTAATCTGACAAGTTGTTGCAGAAACAATGGCGCATTGATTTGTTTTGGTGTCTAAACAACATTGGAAACCCCAGGGGCAGGAGAAAGTACTTAGGATCAGAAGGGACAGAGGAATTAAATGAAAGTGAGAGAATTATGATATCCCACCATAAGGATGTCATTTTTTGACATGCCCACCAGATATGGATAAAAGATCCCTTATTGGAGTGGACTCTCCAGCATCTATTCGAAATGTCTGGGAACATTGCATTCAGATGAGAAGGAACATAATACCAGCGCTACAATCATTTATACAGGTTCTTTTTAAGTACAATGAATATAGAGCTGGAGATAGCCCCCCAAGCTATCACATGGGATTCTCTGGCTGGGAATGACCCCACTATTAGCAGCGTGTAAAGGTAAAAAAATAGACTTTTATTCAAGGAATGTCTCCGACATATGGTCTCAAACACAGTAAGAGGTCTGCTTACCAGATAAGTATGAACAAAGGAACATTAGATGGGAGAGCCGAGATCTGGGAAAATGAGAGAAAACTGGTGTCTACAGTGATGTCATTGTGATAAAGATGTCCTGTTCATGCCTGGAGGGAAGGCAGGATTATGAAAAATTGGAATAAGAGGAGATGGGCTAGGGGCTAACTGGAATTTCCTATTCATATACACCCAAATAAATAATGAATGGGCCACTATCGGATGGGATGAGAGGTCCTTGGCAGCCAGGGGACAGAGGAAACCGTGGATTAGCCCAATTCATCAACCTTGATAGCCACACAGACCTTCCCCACCTCAGAGTTACACCATTGTACACAGGAAGCAAGTTGAGCTGCATAGTAGTAACTCTTGAAGTTAGGGATCCCTAGGCCTCTACACTGAGAAGGGTGCTGTAATAATGCTAATTTGACCCTGGGATGCTTATTAGCCCAAATAAAATGGAAGGGTTTGAATTGCAAAAATTCTAAAACATAAGGGGGAATATATATCAGGAGTTTGGAAAATATTTAAAATCCAAGGGAGTACATTTATCTTCACAGAGTTTGTCTGGCATATGCAAGAAATAAAGTGACTGGACCACGTTTAAAGGTCAGATTTGATCTGATCTAGGATGAGGGGAAAATTGGCTTAAGTATTTTTTTTTTTATGCCGTGTTAATAGAAACAAGGTTTCTAGTAATAGCCTGGAACAGGAGTATAAATAAAAGTCAAGCACTTCCATTTTACTGGCATTAATCTTATATCCTGAAAATCATGAGTAAAGATCAATTTCAGAGAGCCTTGAGAGCCTTTAGGCTTGCTCTCAAAGAAATTTGCAGAAGCCTCTTGGGCTTACTAATTTTTCTGAGACATAATTAAAGCATCAGTAAAGAGTCACCAATGGATACACAGATGTGTGAGGGTAAAAACTAGAGATGAGTGGGTTCGGTCCCCTGAGTACCAAACCTGCCAGAACTTCACCACCCGAGCCCGGATCAGTGTCAGGCTCAGGTTTTCCCGCCTGACTCGGAAACCAGAACGAGGCAAAACGTCATTATCCAGCTGTCAGATTCTTGCAAGGGTTGGATTCCATATAAGGAGCCGGGCGTTGCCGCCATTTTCGCTCCGGCATTTGAGAGTGTAGAAAGAGGATGCGTCTCCATCCTCAGAGTCCTGCATCAGTTCAGTGGTGGTGTCTTATGCTGCATCAGTCCAGTCACAGTGGTGGTGACCTCTGCTGCCATATGTCCAGTGCTGCTGTATAAGTCCAGTCCATTGCAGTGGTGCTGTGTTGTCCTGCATCAGTACAGTGGTAGTGTCTTGTGCTACATCAGTCCAGTCACAGTGGTGGTGTCCTCTGCTGCCATATGTCCAATTCTGCTGTATAAATCTAGTCCATTTCAGTGGTGCTGTGTTATACTGCATCAGTCCAGTGGTGGTGTCCCTGTGCTGCTGTATTTGTCCAGTGGTACTGCCATATATGTCCAGTGATACTGCAATATATGTCCATTGATACTGCCGTATATGTCCAGCGGTACTGCCGTATAAGTCCGGTGGTACTGCCGTATAATTCCAGTGATCCTGCTGTATAATTCCAGTGGTACTTGCGTATAAGTTCAGTGATCCTGCCATATAATTCCAGTGATACTGCCTTATATGTCCAGTGGTACTGCCATATAAATCCAGTGGTACTGCCATATAATTCCAGTGATCCTGCCATATAATTCTAGTGGTACTGGCGTATTATTCCAGTGGTACTGGTGTATAATTCCAGTGGTACTGGCGTATAATTCCAGTCCAGTGATACTGCCGAATATGTCCAGTGGTACTGCCGTATAAGTCCAGTGGTACTGCCGTATAATTCCAGTGGTCCTGCCGTATAATTCCAGTGGTACTGGTGTATAAGTCCAGTGATCCTGCCATATAATTCCAGTGGTATTGGTGTATAAGTCCAGTCCAGTGAAACTACTGTATATGTCAAGTGGTACTGATGTATAAGTCCAGTGGTACTGCCATATAATTCCAGTGATCCTGCTGTATAATTCCAGTGGTACTGGCATATAAATCCAGTGATCCAGCCGTATAATTCCAGTGGTACTGGCGTATAAGTCCAGTCCAGTGATACTGCCATATATGTCCAGTGGGGGTGTGGTTCATCAAATCGACAGTGTCTAGGTCGACAATGTTTAGGTCGACCACTATAGGTCGACAGTCACTAGGTCGACATGGATGGAAGGTCGACAGGGTTTCTAGGTCGACATGTGCTAGGTCGACAGGTCTAAAGGTCGACATGAGGATTTTTTTTTTTTGTCGTTTTCTTCGTAGAGTGACCGGGATGCCAAATTAGTGCACCGCGTCCCCTCGCATGGCTCGCTTCGCTCGCCATGCTTCGGGCATGGTGCCTTCGCTCCGCTACCGCTTCGCTCGGCACACTTTACAGTTCCAATCGTAGTCCACGTGGATCGTTTAGTATGAATAAATTCAAAAAAAAAAAAAAATGTGAAAAACTCATGTCGACCTTTAGACCTGTCGACCTAGCACATGTCGACCTAGAAACCCTGTCGACCTTCCATCCATGTCGACCTAGTGACTGTCGACCTATAGTGGTCGACCTAAACATTGTCGACCTAGACACTGTCAATCTTCAGACCGGATCCCGTCCAGTGGTACTACCGTATAAGTTCAGTGGTACTGCCGTATATTTCCAGTGATACTGCCATATAATTCCAGTGATCCTGCCGAATAATTCCAGTGGTACTGGAGTATAACTCCAGTCCAGTGATACTGCTGTATATGTCCAGTGGTACTGCTGTAGAAGACCAAACCAGTGATACTGTCTTATATGTCCAGTGGTACTGACATATAAGTCCAGTGATACTGCCATATAATTCAAGTGGTACTGGTGTAAAAGTTCAGTACAGTGATACTGCTGTATATGTCCAGTGGTACTGCCATATAAATCCATTGGTACTGCCATATGATTCCAGTGATCCTGCCGTATAATTCCAGTGGTACTGGCGTATAAGTCCAGTGATCCTGCTGTATAATTTTAGTGGTACTGGTGTGTAAGTCCAGTCCAGTGATACTGCCATATATGTCCAATGGTACTGCAGTATAAGTCCAGTGGTTCTGTCGTATACATTCAGTGATACTACTGTATACTGTAATTACAGTGATCCTGTTGTATAATTACAGTGGTACTGGCGAATAAATCTAGACCAGTGATACTGCCGTATATGTCCATTGGTACTGCCGTATATGTCCAGCGGTACTGCCGTATAAGTCCAGTGGTACTGCTGTATACAGTGGTACTGGCGTATAAATCCAGTGATCCTAACATATAATTCCATTGGTACTGGCGTGTAAATCCAGTCTAGTGATACTGCCGTATATGTCCAGTAAAACTGCTGTATACTGTCAAAGTCGAAAAATATCGTAATGCATATGCCTTGTACTAACCCCATGCACATGCCCGCTGCTCGTGCACTCAGTCCGCCGTGCGTGCACATATCCGCAATTTGCGTAGGATCGCTCCGGCGATCATGTGCGTGATATGGGTATTTACGGCGGAGTTTGTGAGCGCGTAGTGGGTTATTAGAACATTACATATTTAACCCAAATAGTGCATTTTGTACCCATAATTCCCTTTCACCATGTCAGCGAGTATTAATAGTTTAAACAGTTCCTGGGCAGAGGGATTCGCCTTTGCATGATAGGAAGGGTCAGATAAAGGTGGGAAGGTGATGTCTAGTATCCAGCTGTAGGGTATTTTGAGGGTAACATTCCGGTGTTAGTTAGAGAAAGATCGCATGTTCCAGTGTATAGTTATGTGCAAAAGTAGAATATGAACATTAACTGTATTTACTGTATTTTATGTATGCGGCGGGAATCCAGAGGATACCACCCACAAGAGCAGTTGGGGAAAGACATTGCCCACCTATTCAAATCCACCCATGACCTCTTCTGTAATGTAAAGACACATCCCTGTGTCCAATGGACAATGAGATTACAGTGACCATTGTATTGTGTATGCATGTTGTGTATAAAAAGACCATTGTTGCCTGGCCGGTCAGAAGACTCTGAACACTATCTGTATGACCAGCGGAGGACCGAGCCGGGTTGCACTTGCGAACATTCTCACGTATGTACATTCTCTGTAGCCATTATTCTGTTTAGATTTACTTGTTAGCCTGTAGTGTATGATTTGTACTGTTTACCTTTTGGAATTAATCCAATGTGGCCTTAGAACCCTGTGGTTGCAACTACAAATCAGTGTGGTGTCTTCACTTTCCTGCAAGGGCTTTAAAGTGTATTTATCTGTATAAGGTGTATAGGTATTGATAAGGTGTACGCACTGCGGGGACTTTATACCGTCAGCGCTACTTAAGGTTTAAGGTATAACATCGTTGCAGTTCTTTGCTGTTAAGGGTTTAAAATGTGATCATATTATTACATTGTATCATTAACAAGGTTTAAAAGTTATCAATTGTGTGTGCGCTCGCTGTGTGTACTCTGTACACTCAGCGCGGCGTGTGTACGCCAAGTGCGTACCACGTGCAGGACTCTGTACGCAAATAGCGTACAAAGTGCGTAGCACGTGCATTTAGTCTAGCGGCCATAGCGGCTCCACAGTAATAGTGTATTTAGAGGTATAGCTTTGCGGTCTAAGATAATACCGACATTATCAATTGGGAGCTCGTCTGGTTCCTTCTCATACCCGCAGCCTAGCAAGTTTACGCAGACTTTATCTATCAGCAAAGGGCGGAAAGGTATCCTCGGAAGCCTTCTCTTGGTTGGTGGATACACTAGAGCTGATTAGATAAACGTCTGCCTTGCATGGTTTGAAGGGATGCTGGAGGGATCCGTAAGGTAAGAACGCAAAAGCTATTTTTAAAATCTGAAAATTTCTGTTTGGCGCCAAATGCGCATGCAACACACGCATACACCTGTATTTCGCACTTTGCATATCAGCTCGCATTATTGCCGTAAGCATTGATTACCAGATTCATTTTGACCTGTACTGAGAAAATTTGTTGCTATTTAGTTAAAATATAGAGTTAATAGTTAAGGAAGTAAGTGTAAGACGCACATGCAGCCTGGCCTAGTTGTAAAGGTTTATACAGTAGAAACTGTGTGTGTGTTAAGTAAGTGATTATAGTTAAATATCGCTTACATTTATAGAAGTGTGGGTTTTGTAGTACTGCGGACGTACGGCCTCTGTACACGTGTCTCGGACAACGTTCGGAACTGCGTACGCAACGTAAAGGCCTACGCAACATGCGTAACAGTACGACCGCTGAATACAAATCACACAATAGCTTTGTTTTAGTTTAGGCGCAAGACGGTAACCACGCGATAATAGCACAAATTGATCAGTTTCCAATGTTTAGTTTAAAAACCTTTTTTACTGTAGTACCTCTGGGGAAAGCTATCAGTTAACAGGAAAAGATATTTTCTGATCAGAAAACTATAGAATGTTAGTGTGGGCTGAATAAGGTGTGAATGTATTGAATCCCGCTTGGTGAACTTGGTGATCTTGGTGAAGCTTGGTGAAACTTGGTGAAGCACGGTCTAGGTGAAAACGTGGTGAGCACGGTCTAGGTGAATACGTGCAACGAAGTGTGATAAAGCTTTCGTGGTATTACGCTCCGGCTGTTTTGGAGCACAGTGTGGAGACTCCAGTGATCCTACCACTTATAGATAGCAAGTGTCTATAAGTGGTACGATTGGACCGCACGGTTGTATGGGCAACACGGCGCAACGTGATACGAAGTTTTGCATATTTGTGCGTAAATCTCGTCATCATAAGCGTTATGTGAAGCACATGCAAGCGTGATTTGTGTAAAGTAAAGGTTTAGGGAGTTTTCGCTGGTCTCTCAGGAAAATCTCCAGAGGCAGATATTCACTGGGTACCCAAAAGGCCCAGGGGATATAGGCTGAAGTAGGGCCTGCAACGGCTACACGTGTGTGCTAAATAAGGAGGATCCGTGATACTCGGAGCAGAAGAAGTTAGTGGAAGAACTTTGAGGACTTTCACCGGTAGACTACTGTGTTTGGTGCATTTTAGGAAGTTTTCACGTGTTAAAAAGGTCCACAATGGAAGCCAAGTGCACAACACAGGGATGTTCCTCAGTCAGGGTTCAGACTGCAGATTTCAGACCCAGGGGGTCAGCTCGGTTAATAATGTGGGGGAAGTATGGTCCCCACACTGAGACCTTTTGTGATGAATGGACACGAATGACTGTGGGGGATAAAGCACCATTTCCTGGGATAGGTAGTTTTGACTCAGAGGTATTGCATAATCTAAGGCTTAGGATATGTCTGTTAAAATCCCGAAAAGAAAGGATCAGACACTCAAACTGTTTACATCTATGGCAACGAGAGAGCGATATGCAGAGGAAACTAGCTTACACAGCCGGTTCCAACCCTAGCAGGAAACTGATAGCAACTGCACCACCACCGTATATTACAGGGAAGAAAGTGGCTACAGACAATGGCATACTGATATATGATAAGAGTAAAGTTGATAAATGTATTAATGACGATAGGAGTAAAACTAATAAATGTATTAATGCTAACCCGTGCAAGTTGTATCCCATTTTAAACTTCCCTCAGGACAGCGAGCAAGAAGATGAGCCCAGCACGATATCGTCTCTCTCTCTAGCAGCCACCATACCAGACACACAAGTGGGCACGGCCCAACCAGTAAGAATAGTAGCAAAGGCCCCTAGCGGAGGGACAGGTGAGGTTGTGTCCACAGGTAAGTACGGTACAGTACATTATGCAGAGACAATTGCACCTCACATTGTAGAAGCAACCCAGAATGATGTAATTGAACTAAATCCTGTCAGGGTGATCGCAGTCCCCAATGGGAAGACTGACGCTCAGGGAATCACTCCCGTCAGGAACATTGCTATGCATTGTCCTTGGTCCCGGGCAGAATTGAGGACAATTATGTCTGAATTTCCCGATCCCAGAAAAGATCTAGTCGCATGCCAGAGGTTTATTAAAGAATTAGGTAATGCCACTGAACCCACAAACAAAGATTGGCGAACAGTGCTACGAGTATGTCTACCTTCCAATATTAACCCTGCAAAATGTATTACTGATTGTAAATTAGACGCAGAAGTACCTCTCACTGAGGAGTACACTCAGGAGAATGTACGACAAATCAATCTGCAATTAGGAGTATATTTCCCTACTGTTGTCGAATGGAACAAAATCTTTTCCATAAGACAAAAAGAAGGTGAAACAGCATCTGAATATTTCCACCGAGCACTGCAGGAAATGTCTAGATACACTGGGATCGAGGACATTAAGGAAAATATACATCACAGGGAGGTAGCTGTGTCCGTATTAATGGACGGGTTAAAAGACACACTAAGAACCAGGGTACAAACCTCTCTACCTAACTGGAGAGGTATCTCGGTGGCTGCATTAAGAGAGTCCGCTATCGAGCACGACTGTAATATCCAGAGAACCAGAGAGGCACAGGGAGAGCGGTTGATGGTGATGAGCATCCAAGCACTGGAAGCATCAACTCGACCAAAACCCCAGGCCCCTGGCACGTGGAGGAAGCCAAGAGTTTGTTATCTGTGTAAAAGGGAAGGGCATTATGCCAGCAACTGTAACAGCACACATAAATTCAGAGCCCCTAGACAAGAACACGAGCAAAGTTATGATACACGTAATTGGGATCAGGGATCGCATAGGAAAAATTTTGGGCCGCACCTGTAGTCTGCAGCCAGTGAAGTTGATTGCTAGCCTTGGTAGTAAACCTGAGGTCACAGTTGATGTAGTTGGTAGATCATTTCTTGTAGATACAGGGGCGGCCAGGTAAATTCTGTGATTTATCTTTAAAGTTTCCTCTTCATCTCTGACGTTCACAGACAGATTTACAGCTCAAACGTCACATATCTACTCGGTCTTTTCAGAGGTCTGCCCAACCCAAGTATATCTCACCAGCATCATTGTGCCTGGCCATGCACAGAGGGTGGAGAGTGGAAATACTGGTGAAGGGAGACTGTGCAGAGATACCGATATACATGATGGTGTGACAGCCTGATTGTGAACGCAAATCTGACAAATTTTCTTTTTATTATTCTCTCTTTCTTTTTTTCAGTGTCCACGGATGGTTTATTTCACACAACAGTTAAACACATTGTAATGCAGGATTTATGTTCCATACAGAAAGGTCGCTGACTTGGAAAGAATATTGTATCACTGGAGTGTCTGTTTCGGGAAGATTGAGATGCAGCACTGTTGAGATGGTATCTGAGCACGGAGAACAACAAGACGAGAGGCGGTTGTCGTACCAGTTTTCTTTTTCCTTTTTATTATTTTCTCCATCTCCCATTCCCCTCCTTTCCCCGCTTCATGTTCCCTTTCTCTCCCCTTAACAAGATGGACTTACCCCAAGAGACTGCATTCCGGGTTTTCCTGTTAATCCTGTTGTTGACGAGAACAGTCTATTTCGGTGAGAGTACCAGAGAGGTCGAGAAAGGATCTGGAATGGGTTCTGATGACAAGGACGGATTTGTAGAATTCCAAGAGCAACACATCCACCGAGCAAAGGCGAGTATCAGAAAATGATCTGGTAGTCAAGAAACTAGGAGACACTGTGAAGGGTTATTGGCTGAAGAAAATTGTATCTGTAGAAACTGTGAAAACATAGTTGAGGATGGGTGCATCCAGAGATGTCAGTCCAGCCTTAATATCAACATGGACCGTCATCCATTGAGTGACTATCACTCATTAGTGGGTAAGGTTTTAAACCAAACAGAATGCTGGAAGTGCTCAAAAGTACCTCAAGGTCAGAGCAAGTCAGGACTAGTACCGTATCCATTAACAATAGATGAGGTACTTGAATTACGGGGTGGGAGACCGGTGGACAAGAAATTTAATATTTCTAAGCCCCCTAGTCTGAAGCTCCACCAATATCATATGGATAGGTCCTTAGTATGTTTCAACATTTCCAATTCCCAAAAGCCGGGAAATTGGGAAGTGACATGGAATAACCAAACCATGGCATTTTCACACAGAGCCGACAGAATGCCCGTAGACACTGAACTTATATGCCAAATAGCCGACGGTGGGAGGTATTTTCGGTATAGGTATACCCTAGGAAGTAGGACCATGCGGGTTGGAGAAGTATCTCCAGGGTAATGTGCGCATATCATACAGCCTGATAAATGTACTGAACAGATGAGAGAGTTAGGGATAGGATTTTTCACTTGGAAGGTTTGCAATATGGTAATGTCATATTCGGTCCCATATGTTCTCCCCGACGATGCATATTTCATATGCGGGAGGAAGGCGTATAAGTGGCTTGCCCCAAACTCAGAGGGATTGTGTTACATTGGAAGAGTGTTGCCAGAAGTTATGACCATAACCCATAATAAGATGAAAGACGTTCACCGCAATGCTCAAGCTCCTTACACTCACACACACTATGAACACATCGTTAAGAGACACCTTATAGATAGGACAGAGCACGCAGCCTCTGATTTGTTCCACGAATCCACCGGGATTCAATTCCTACTCGCGTTAGATATCACCCGTACCGCCAGAGGAATTATAAATTATAGGTATATTCATGCGCTAGCGAACCTGATAGATAATATCACCGAGATGTACGATGACACCTTCAGGTATACAGGGAGGGAGTTGCAAGCTTACAAAACGGAACTGATCCAGCACAGGATGGTTCTCAATTATATCACAGCGGTGACAGGCGGGTTTTGTGTCACCCTAGCAACTCAGTATGGTGTGAAGTGCTGCACGTACATTACAAACAGCACTGATGACCCAACCGAGGTCATAGATCAAAAGATGGACGATATCTTGCAGTTGAAATGGGAGTTCCGAAGGAGACACAACCTTACCCTTACTGCTGTGAGTAATGAACTGACCGGCTGGGTCTCATGGTTGAACCCACGCAATTGGTTCTCAGGTTTAGGAGAATGGGCTCAGAATGTTATCGTGAGTGTAGGAAAGTTTCTCCTTTGTATCCTGGGAGTTGCCATAATGATTGGTTTGATATTCAGGTGTGTTCGAATTTTAATGCAGTGCAAGCGCGGTACCAAAGTGATGAGTTTGAGGAGCGGGGGCATTGTTACACAAACTGATTTAATTTATGACCCATCAATAGAGACAATGTTGTGATAAAACATGATTCCACGGTCCGTTTCTTTCACCCGTTTCTCCATTGTTTTCCCTCAAGCAAAAATACATCCATTCGGAAGAAACTTTGATGAACTATACATCCATTCGGAAAAGACTCTTTGATGGACACTCTAAAGACTTTTATGGACACTCTAAAGACTTTTATGGACACTCAAAAGACTTCAACCAACACCCAAGAACGATTGCACAAATGTTATGTGAATGTATTTTTGATATGTTTCTTATCTTCATCTCTACAACCTTCAGGAAGTGACACACATAGTCGACAGGTGATATATATCCACATATTAGCATTCACATGTATTCCCCCTCCATGTATCATCAACTAAATGTGCACCCCATTTGTTGGAACAAGAAGCCGAAAAGAGCTCGGTAGTGTTTGTTGGCCCACTTACAGAACCTTAATACGGGATAAGAAGGATTTAATGTATACTTCGCAATACCTCGAAGCTTATCTAGAACATGTACGGCACGATGATACATGCCCCTCAGACATGGATTTCATACATACATACATGCTTTTACTATCTCACTAGGTCATACATTTCCCACCTACTCCTCTCCTCCTACCATCCAATTATTTTATAGATATTGTATTATATATTTTTCTGTTTAATGTTTAGATAGTGGCAGTTATTGTTCACTGCCAAAGGGTGGACTGTCAAAGTCGAAAAATATCATAATGCATATGCCTTGTACTAACCCCATGCACATGCCCGCTGCTCGTGCACTCAGTCCGCCGTGCGTGCACATATCCGCAATTTGCGTAGGATCGCTCCGGCGATCATGCGCGTGATATGGGTATTTACGGCGGAGTTTGTGAGCGCGTAACGGGTTATTAGAACATTACATATTTAACCCAAATAGTGCATTTTGTACCCGTAGTTCCCTTTCACCATGTCAGCGAGTATTAATAATTTAAACAGTTCCTGGACAGAGGGATTCGCCTTTGCATGATAGGAAGGGTCAGATAAAGGTGGGAAGGTGATGTCTAGTATCCAGCTGTAGGGTATTTTGAGGGTAACTTTCCGGTGTTAGTTAGAGAAAGATCGCATGTTCCAGCGTATAGCTATGTGCAAAAGTAGAATATGAACATTAACTGTATTTACTGTATTTTATGTATGCGGCGGGAATCTAGAGGATACCACCCACAAGAGCAGTTGGGGAAAGACATCGCCCACCTATTCAAATCCACCTATGACCTCTTCTGTAATGTAACGACACATCCCTGTGTCCAATGGACAATGAGATTACAGTGACCATTGTATTGTGTATGCATGTTGTGTATAAAAAGACCATTGTTGCCTGGCCGGTCAGAAGACTCTGAACGCTATCTGTATGACCAGCGGAGGACCGAGCCGGGTTGCGCTTGCGAACATTCTCACGTACGTACATTCTCTGTAGCCAATATTCTGTTTAGATTTACTTGTTAGCCTGTAGTGTATGATTTGTACTGTTTACCTTTTGGAATTAATCCACTGTGGCCTTATCCTGTGGTTGCAACTACAAATCAGTGTGATGTCTTCACTTTCCTGCAAGGGCTTTAAAGTGTATTTATCTGTATAAGGTGTATAGGTATTGATAAGGTGTACGCACTGCGGGGACTTTATATCGTCAGCGCTACTTAAGGTTTAAGGTATAACATCGTTGCAGTACTTTGCTGTTAAGGGTTTAAAATGTGATCATATTATTACATTGTATCATTAACAAGGTTTAAAAGTTATCAATTGTGTGTGCGCTCGCTGTGTGTACTCTGTACACTCAGCGCGGCATGTATATGCCAAGTGCGTACCACGTGCAGGACTCTGTACGCAATTAGCGTACAAAGTGCGTAGCACGTGCATTTAGTCTAGCGGCCATAGCGGCTCCACGGTAATAGTGTATTTAGAGGTATAGCTTTGCAGTCTAAGATAATACCGACATTATCAATATATCCGGTGGTACTGCCGTATAATTCCAGAGATACTGCCATATAATTCCAGTGGTACTGGCGTATAATTCCAGTGGTACTGGTGTATAAGTCCAGTCCAGTGATACTGCCGTATATGTACAGTCCAGTGATACTGCTGTATATGTCCAGTGATACGGCCGTATAAGTAAAATGGTACTGCAGTATTATTCCAGTGATAATTAGAGATGTGCACTTGAAATTTTTCGGGTTTTGTGTTTTGGTTTTGGGTTCGGTTCCGCGGCCGTGTTTTGGGTTCGACCGCGTTTTGGCAAAACCTCACCGAATTTTTTTTGTCGGATTCGGGTGTGTTTTGGATTCGGGTGTTTTTTTCAAAAAACACTAAAAAACAGCTTAAATCATAGAATTTGGGGGTCATTTTGATCCCAAAGTATTATTAACCTCAAAAACCATAATTTCCACTCATTTTCAGTCTATTCTGAATACCTCACACCTCACAATATTATTTTTAGTCCTAAAATTTGCACCGAGGTCGCTGGATGACTAAGCTAAGCGACCCTAGTGGCCGACACAAACACCTGGCCCATCTAGGAGTGGCACTGCAGTGTCACGCAGGATGTCCCTTCCATAAAACACTCCCCAAACAGCACATGATGCAAAGAAGAACAAAAGAGGCGCAATGAGGTAGCTGTGTGAGTAAGCTAAGCGACCCTAGTGGCCGACACAAACACCTGGCCCATCTAGGAGTGGCACTGCAGTGTCACGCAGGATGTCCCTTCCAAAAAACACTTCCCAAACAGCACATGACGCAAAGAAGAAAAAAAGAGGTGCAATGAGGTAGCTGTGTGAGTAAGATAAGCGACCCTAGTGGCCGACACAAACACCTGGCCCATCTAGGAGTGGCACTGCAGTGTCACGCAGGATGTCCCTTCCAAAAAACACTCCCCAAACAGCACATGACGCAAAGAAGAAAAAAAGAGGCGCAATGAGGTAGCTGTGTGAGTAAGCTAAGTGACCCTAGTGGCCGACACAAACACCTGGCCCATCTAGGAGTGGCACTGCAGTGTCACGCAGGATGTCCCTTCCAAAAAACACTCCCCAAACAACACATGACGCAAAGAAGAAAAAAAGAGGCGCAATGAGGTAGCTGTGTGAGCAAGATAAGCGACCCTAGTGGCCGACACAAACACCTGGCCCATCTAGGAGTGGCACTGCAGTGTCACGCAGGATGTCCCTTCCAAAAAACACTCCCCAAACAGCACATGACGCAAAGAAGAAAAAAAGAGGCGCAATGAGGTAGCTGTGTGAGTAAGCTAAGCGACCCTAGTGGCCGACACAAACACCTGGCCCATCTAGGAGTGGCACTGCAGTGTCACGCAGGATGTCCCTTCCAAAAAACACTCTCCAAACAGCACATGACGCAAAGAAGAAAAAAAGAGGCGCAATGAGGTAGCTGTGTGAGTAAGCTAAGCGACCCTAGTGGCCGACACAAACACCTGGCCCATCTAGGAGTGGCACTGCAGTGTCACGCAGGATGTCCCTTCCAAAAAACCCTCCCCAAACAGCACATGACACAAAGAAAAAAAGAGGCGCAATGAGGTAGCTGTGTGAGTAAGATAAGCGACCCTAGTGGCCGACACAAACACCGGGCCCATCTAGGAGTGGCACTGCAGTGTCTCACGCAGGATGTCCCTTCCAAAAAACCCTCCCCAAACAGCACATGACGCAAAGAAAAAAAGAGGCGCAATGAGGTAGCTGTGTGAGTAAGATAAGCGACCCTAGTGGCCGACACAAACACCTGGCCCATCTAGGAGTGGCACTGCAGTGTCACGCAAAATGTCCCTTCCAAAAAACCCTCCCCAAACAGCACATGACGCAAAGAAAAAAAGAGGCGCAATGAGGTAGCTGTGTGAGTAAGCTAAGCGACCCTAGTGGCCGACACAAACACCGGGCCCATCTAGGAGTGGCACTGCAGTGTCACGCAGGATGTCCCTTCCAAAAAACCCTCCCCAAACAGCACATGACGCAAAGAAAAAAAGAGGCGCAATGAGGTAGCTGTGTGACTAAGCTTAGCGACCCTAGTGGCCGACACAAACACCGGGCCCATCTAGGAGTGGCACTGCAGTGTCACGCAGGATGGCCCTTCCAAAAAACACTCCCCAAACAGCACATGACGCAAAGAAGAAAAAAAGAGGCGCAATGAGGTAGCTGTGTGAGTAAGCTAAGCGACCCTAGTGGTCGACACAAACACCTGGCCCATCTAGGAGTGGCACTGCAGTGTCACGCAGGATGTCCCTTCCAAAAAACCCTCCCCAAACAGCACATGACGCAAAGAAAAAAAGAGGCGCAATGAGGTAGCTGTGTGAGTAAGATAAGCGACCCTAGTGGCCGACACAAACACCGGGCCCATCTAGGAGTGGCACTGCAGTGTCACGCAGGATGTCCCTTCCAAAAAACCCTCCCCAAACAGCACATGACGCAAAGAAAAAAAGAGGCGCAATGAGGTAGCTGTGTGAGTAAGATAAGCGACCCTAGTGGCCGACACAAACACCGGGCCCATCTAGGAGTGGCACTGCAGTGTCACGCAGGATGTCCCTTCCAAAAAACCCTCCCCAAACAGCACATGACGCAAAGAAAAAAAGAGGCGCAATGAGGTAGCTGTGTGACTAAGCTTAGCGACCCTAGTGGCCGACACAAACACCGGGCCCATCCAGGAGTGGCACTGCAGTGTCACGCAGGATGGCCCTTCCAAAAAACACTCCCCAAACAGCACATGACGCAAATAAAAATGAAAGAAAAAAGAGGTGCAAGATGGAATTGTCCTTGGGCCCTCCCACCCACCCTTATGTTGTATAAACAGGACATGCACACTTTAACCAACCCATCATTTCAGTGACAGGGTCTGCCACACGACTGTGACTGAAATGACGGGTTGGTTTGGACCCCCACCTAAAAAGAAGCAATTAATCTCTCCTTGCACAAACTGGCTCTACAGAGGCAAGATGTCCACCTCATCATCATCCTCCGATATATCACCGTGTACATCCCCCTCCTCACAGATTATCAATTCGTCCCCACTGGAATCCACCATCTCAGGTCCCTGTGTACTTTGTGGAGGCAATTGCTGCTGGTCAATGTCTCCACGGAGGAATTGATTATAATTCATTTTAATGAACATCATCTTCTCCACATTTTCTGGATGTAACCTCGTACGCCGATTGCTGACAAGGTGAGCGGCGGCACTAAACACTCTTTCGGAGTACACACTTGTGGGAGGGCAACTTAGGTAGAATAAAGCCAGTTTGTGTAAGGGCCTCCAAATTGCCTCTTTTTCCTGCCAGTATAAGTACGGACTGTGTGACGTGCCTACTTGGATGCGGTCACTCATATAATCCTCCACCATTCTTTCAATGGTGAGAGAATCATATGCAGTGACAGTAGACGACATGTCCGTAATCGTTGTCAGTTCCTTCAGTCCGGACCAGATGTCAGCATCAGCAGTCGCTCCAGACTGCCCTGCATCACCGCCAGCGGGTGGGCTCGGAATTCTGAGCCTTTTCCTCGCACCCCCAGTTGCGGGAGAATGTGAAGGAGGAGATGTTGACAGGTCGCGTTCCGCTTGACTTGACAATTTTCTCACCAGCAGGTCTTTGAACCCCAGCAGACTTGTGTCTGCCGGAAAGAGAGATCCAAGGTAGGCTTTAAATCTAGGATCGAGCATGGTGGCCAAAATGTAGTGCTCTGATTTCAACAGATTGACCACCCTTGTTAAGCGAATTAAGGGCTCCATCCACAAGTCCCACATGCCTAGCGGAATCGCTCTGTGTTAGCTCCTCCTTCAATGTCTCCAGCTTCTTCTGCAAAAGCCTGATGAGGGGAATGACCTGACTCAGGCTGGCAGTGTCTGAACTGACTTCACGTGTGGCAAGTTCAAAGGGCATCAGAACCTTGCACAACGTTGAAATCATTCTCCACTGCGCTTGAGACAGGTGCATTCCACCTCCTATATCGTGCTGAATTGTATAGGCTTGAATGGCCTTTTGCTGCTCCTCCAACCTCTGAAGCATATAGAGGGTTGAATTCCACCTCGTTACCACTTCTTGCTTCAGATGATGGCAGGGCAGGTTCAGTTGTTTTTGGTGGTGCTCCAGTCTTCTGTACGTGGTGCCTGTACGCCGAAAGTGTCCCGCAATTCTTCTGGCCACCGACAGCATCTCTTGCACACCCCTGTCGTTTTTAAAAAAATTCTGCACCACCAAATTCAAGGTATGTGCAAAACATGGGACGTGCTGGAATTTGCCCATATTTAATGCACACACAATATTGCTGGCGTTGTCCGATGCCACAAATCCACAGGAGAGTCCAATTGGGGTAAGCCATTCCGCGATGATCTTCCTCAGTTGCCGTAAGAGGTTTTCAGCTGTGTGCGTATTCTGGAAAGCGGTGATACAAAGCGTAGCCTGCCTAGGAAAGAGTTGGCGTTTGCGAGATGCTGCTACTGGTGCCGCCGCTGCTGTTCTTGCGGCGGGAGTCCATACATCTACCCAGTGGGCTGTCACAGTCATATAGTCCTGACCCTGCCCTGCTCCACTTGTCCACATGTCCGTGGTTAAGTGGACATTGGGTACAACTGCATTTCTTAGGACACTGGTGAGTCTTTTTCTGACGTCTGTGTACATTCTCGGTATCGCCTGCCTAGAGAAGTGGAACCTAGATGGTATTTGGTAACGGGGGCACACTGCCTCAATAAATTGTCTAGTTCCCTGTGAACTAACGGCGGATACCGGACGCACGTCTAACACCAACATAGTTGTCAAGGCCTCAGTTATCCGCTTTGCAGCAGGATGACTGCTGTGATATTTCATCTTCCTCGCAAAGGACTGTTGGACAGTCAATTGCTTACTGGAAGTAGTACAAGTGGTCTTCCGACTTCCCCTCTGGGATGACGATCGACTCCCAGCAGCAACAACAGCAGCGCCAGCAGCAGTAGGCATTACACTCAAGGATGCATCGGAGGAATCCCAGGCAGGAGAGGACTCGTCAGAATTGCCAGTGACATGGCCTGCAGGACTATTGGCATTCCTGGGTAAGGAGGAAATTGACACTGAGGGAGTTGGTGGGGTGGTTTGCGTGAGCTTGGTTACAAGAGGAAGGGATTTACTGGTCAGTGGACTGCTTCCGCTGTCACCCAAAGTTTTTGAACTTGTCACTGACTTATTATGAATGCGCTGCAGGTGACGTATAAGGGAGGATGTTCCGAGGTGGTTAACATCCTTACCCCTACTTATTACAGCTTGACAAAGGCAACACACGGCTTGACACCTGTTGTCCGCATTTCTGTTGAAATACTTCCACACCGAAGAGCTGATTTTTTTGGTATTTTCACCAGGCATGTCAATGGCCATATTCCTCCCACGGACAACAGGTGTCTCCCCGGGTGCCTGACTTAAACAAACCACCTCACCATCAGAATCCTCCTGGTCAATTTCCTCCCCAGCGCCAGCAACACCCATATCCTCCTCATCCTGGTGTACTTCAACACTGACATCTTCAATCTGACTATCAGGAACTGGACTGCGGGTGCTCCTTCCAGCACTTGCAGGGGGCGTGCAAATGGTGGAAGGCGCATGCTCTTCACGTCCAGTGTTGGGAAGGTCAGGCATCGCAACCGACACAATTGGACTCTCCTTGTGGATTTGGGATTTCGAAGAACGCACAGTTCTTTGCGGTGCTTTTGCCAGCTTGAGTCTTTTCATTTTTCTAGCGAGAGGCTGAGTGCTTCCATCCTCATGTGAAGCTGAACCACTAGCCATGAACATAGGCCAGGGCCTCAGCCGTTCCTTGCCACTCCGTGTGGTAAATGGCATATTGGCAAGTTTAGGCTTCTCCTCCGACAATTTTATTTTAGGTTTTGGAGTCCTTTTTTTACTGATATTTGGTGTTTTGGATTTTACATGCTCTGTACTATGACATTGGGCATCGGCCTTGGCAGACGACGTTGCTGGCATTTCATCGTCTCGGCCATGACTAGTGGCAGCAGCTTCAGCACGAGGTGGAAGTGGATCTTGATCTTTCCCTAATTTTGGAACCTCAACATTTTTGTTCTCCATATTTTAATAGGGACAACTAAAAGGCACCTCAGGTAAACAATGGAGATGGATGGATACTAGTATACTTATGGATGGACTGCCGAGTGCCGACACAGAGGTAGCTACAGCCGTGGACTAACGTACTGTGTCTGCTGATAATATAGACTGGATGATAATGAGATGAAATCAATATATATGTATATATAATATCACTAGTACTGCAGCCGGACAGGTATATATTATATATTTATTATGTAATGACTGATGACGGACCTGCTGGACACTGTCAGCTCAGCAGCACCGCAGACTGCTACAGTAAGCTACTATAGTAGTATGTATAAAGAAGAAAGAAAAAAACAACAACCACGGGTAGGTGGTATACAATTATGGATGGACTGCCGAGTGCCGACACAGAGGTAGCTACAGCCGTGGACTACCGTACTGTGTCTGCTGCTAATATAGACTGGATGATAATGAGATGAAATCAATATATATGTATATATAATATCACTAGTACTGCAGCCGGACAGGTATATATTATATATTTATTATGTAATGACTGATGACGGACCTGCTGGACACTGTCAGCTCAGCAGCACCGCAGACTGCTACAGTAAGCTACTATAGTAGTATGTATAAAGAAGAAAGAAAAAAACAACAACCACGGGTAGGTGGTATACAATTATGGATGGACTGCCGAGTGCCGACACAGAGGTAGCTACAGCCGTGGACTACCGTACTGTGTCTGCTGCTAATATAGACTGGATGATAATGAGATGAAATCAATATATATGTATATATAATATCACTAGTACTGCAGCCGGACAGGTATATATTATATATTTATTATGTAATGACTGATGACGGACCTGCTGGACACTGTCAGCTCAGCAGCACCGCAGACTGCTACAGTAAGCTACTATAGTAGTATGTATAAAGAAGAAAGAAAAAAACAACAACCACGGGTAGGTGGTATACAATTATGGATGGACTGCCGAGTGCCGACACAGAGGTAGCTACAGCCGTGGACTACCGTACTGTGTCTGCTGCTAATATAGACTGGATGATAATGAGATGAAATCAATATGTATGTATATATAATATCACTAGTACTGCAGCCGGACAGGTATATATTATATATTTATTATGTAATGACTGATGACGGACCTGCTGGACACTGTCAGCTCAGCAGCACCGCAGACTGCTACAGTAAGCTACTATAGTAGTATGTATAAAGAAGAAAGAAAAAAACAACAACCACGGGTAGGTGGTATACAATTATGGATGGACTGCCGAGTGCCGACACAGAGGTAGCTACAGCCGTGGACTAACGTACTGTGTCTGCTGCTAATATAGACTGGATGATAATGAGATGAAATCAATATATATGTATATATAATATCACTAGTACTGCAGCCGGACAGGTATATATTATATATTTATTATGTAATGACTGATGACGGACATGCTGGACACTGTCAGCTCAGCAGCACCGCAGACTGCTACAGTAAGCTACTATAGTAGTATGTATAAAGAAGAAGAAAAAAAAAAAAAAACACGGGTAGGTGCTAGGTGGTATACAATATTATATATATATTATATACAATTATATATATATATATATAATATATATTAAACTCATAAACTGGTGGTGATTTATTAAACTGGTGGTCAGGTCACTGGTCACACTATCAGCAACTTGCAGTACTCCTGAGTCCTAAGCAGACAATCACAATATATATTATACTGGTGGTCAGTGTGGTCACAAACAATGGCAGTGTGGCTGGCACTCTGGCAGCAAAAGTGTGCACTGTACGTTATATGTACTCCTGAGTCCTGAGTCCTGCTCTCAGACTCTAACTGCTCCCCACTGTCAGTGTCTCCCCCACAAGTCAGATAATACAGTCACACTATCTCTCTCTATCACTTCAGCAAGTACTAGTAGTAGTAGTACTCCTCCTAATGCTCCCCAAATTACTACTGTGTCTCTCTCTGTCTCACTCTCTTCTCGAATCTCTATAAACGGAGAGGACGCCAGACACGTCCTCTCCCTATGAATCTCAATGCACGTGTGAAAAATGGCGGCGACGCGCGGCTCCTTATATAGAATCCGAGTCTCGCGATAGAATCCGAGCCTCGCGAGAATCCGACAGCGTGATGATGACGTTCGGGCGCGCTCGGGTTAACCGAGCAAGGCGGGAAGATCCGAGTCGCTCGGACCCGTGTAAAAAAACATGAAGTTCGGGCGGGTTCGGATTCCGAGGAACCGAACCCGCTCATCTCTAGTGATAATGCCATATAATTCCAGTGATCCTGCCATATAATTCCAATGATACTGCTGTATAATTCCAGTGGTTCTGCCATATAATTCCAGTGTTAATGGAGTATAACTCCAGTCCAATTATACTGCCGTATAAGTCCATTGGTACTGCTGTATAAATCCAGTGGTACTGCAGTATAATTCCAGTGATCCTGCCGTATAATTCCAGTGGTACTGCCATATAATTCCAGTGATCCTGCCATATAATTCCAGTGGTAATGGTGTATAAGTCCAGTCCAGTGATACTGTCGTATATGTCCAGTGGTACTGCTGTATAAATCCAGTGATCCTGCCATAAAATACAGTGATACTGGTGTCTAAGTCTAGTGATCCTGCCGTATAATTTTAGTGGTACTGGCGTAAAAGTTCAGTTCAGTGATACTGTCGTATATGTCCAGTGGTACTGCCATATAATTCCAGTGGTCCTGCTATATATTTCCAGTGGTACTGGCGTATAAATCCAGTGATCCTGCCGTATAATTCCAGTAGTACTGGCATATAAATCCAGTCCAGTGATTCTGCCGTATAATTCCAGTGGTACTGCCGTAAAAGTCCAGTGGTACTGCTGTATAATTTCAGTGATACTGCCGAATATTTCCAGTGATTATGCTGTATAGTTCCAGTGGTACTGGTGTATAAGTCCAGTGATCCTGCCTTATAATTCCAGTGGTACTGGTGTATAAACCCAGAACAGTGATACAGCCATAAATGTCCAGTGGTACTGCCGTAAAATTCCAGTGATACTGGCGTATAAATCCAGTGATCCTGCCATATAATTCCAGTGGTACTGGTGTATAAATCCAGTCCAGTGATACTGCCGTATATGTCCAGTGGTACTGCTGTATAATTCAAGTGGTACTGGCGTATAAATCCAGTGATCCTGCCATATAATTCCAGTGGTACTATCATATAATTCCAGTGGTACTGGTGTATAAATCCAGTCCAGTGATACTGCCGTATATGTACAGTGGTACTGCCGTATAATTCCAGTGGTACTGGCGTAAAAATCCAGTGATCCTGCCATATAATTCCAGTGGTACTAGCATATAATTCCAGTGGTACTGGTGTATAAATCCAGTCCAGTGATACTGCCGTATATGTCCAGTGGTACTGCCATATAAATCCAGTGGTACTGCTGTATAAATCCAATCCAGTGATACTGCGTGTAGTCCAGTGATCCTTCCATATAAGTCCAGTGTTACTGGTGTAAAAGTTCAGTACAGTGATACTGCCTTATATGTCCAGTGGTACTGCCATATAAATACAGTGGTACTGCCATATGATTCCAGTGATCCTGTCGTAAAAAATTCCAGTGGCACTGGAATATAAGTCCAGCGATCTTGCCACATAATTCCAGTGGTACTCGCGTATAAGTCCACTTTATTGTTACTGCAATATATGTCCAGTAGTACTGCCGTATAAGTCCAGTGGTTCTGCCATATAATTTCAGTGAAACTGACATATAATTCCAGTGGTACTGGCATATACATGTAGTCCAGTGATTCTGCAGTATATGTCCAGTGGTACTGCCGTATAAGTCCAGTGATCCTGACGTATAATTCCAGTGGTACTGGCATATAAGTCCAGTCCAGTGATACTGCCGTATACGTCCAGTAGTACTGCCTTATAATTCCAGTGGTACTGGAGTATAAGTCTAGTGATCCTGCCATATATTTCCAGTGGTACTGGAGTATATTCCAGTGGTGCTGTAGTATAAATCCAGTCCAGTGATACTGCCATATATGTCCAGTGGTACTGCCATATAAGTCCAGTGGTAATGCCATATAAATCCAGTGGTATTGCATTATAAATCCAATTCAGTGATACTGACGTAAATGTCCAGTGGTACTGCCATATAAGTCCAGTGATACTGCCGTATAATTCCAGTGGTACTGGTGTAAAAGTTCAGTCCAGTGATACTGCCGTATATGTCCAGTGGTACTGCCGTATAAATCCAGTGGTACTGCCATATGATTCCAGTGATCCTGCTGTATAATTCCAGTGGTACTGGTGTATAAGTCCAGTGATCCTGCCGTATCATTCCAGTAATACTGGTGTATAATTCCAGTTTAGTGATACTGCCATATATGTCCAGTGGTACTGCCGTATAAGTCCAGTGGTTCTGCCGTATAATTTTAGTGATACTGCTGTATAATTACAGTGATCCTGCCTTATAATTCAAGTAGTGCTGGCGTATAAATCTAGTCCAGTGATACTGCCGTATATGTCCAGCGGTATTGCAGTATAAGTCCAGTGGTACTGCTGTATAATTCCAGTGAACCTGCCGTATAACTCCAGTGGTACTGGCTTATAAATCCATTGATCCTGCCATATAATTCCAGTGGTACTGGCGTATAAGTCCAGTCTAGTGATACTGCAGTAAATGTCCAGTGGTACTGCCATATAAATCCAGTGGTACTGACGTATAATTCCAGTGATCCTGACATATAATTCCAGTGGTACTGGTATATAATTCCAGTGGCAATGGCATATAAATCCAGTCCAGTGATACTGCCGTATATGTCCAGTCCAGTGATACTACCGTATATGTCCAGTAATACTGCCGTATAAGACCAGTGGTACTGCCGTATAATTCCAGTGATCCTGCCGTATAATTCCAGTGGTACTGCCGTATAAATCCAGTGGATCTGGTGTATAAATCCAGTGATCCTGCCGTATAATTCCAGTGGTACTGGTGTATAAGTCCAGTCCAGTGAAACTGCAGTATATGTCCATTGGTACTGCCGTATAAATCCAGTAATACTGGCGTATAATTCCAGTGATGCTCAGTATAATTCCAGTGATCCTGCCATATAATTTCAGTTGTACTGGCGTATAAATCCAGTGATACTGCCGTATAATTTCAGTGGTACTGCCGTATAAATCCAGTCCAGTGGTCCTGCCATATAAGTTCAGTGGTGCTATCCTACACTTTATATTATTTACTCCAAATAAAGAGGTTATTTATATTTAATCCAAATAATTTTCACAGGGTTTGCCCTGTGTGGTGTAGAGGTACGCTCTCATGTACTGCATATTGTTATATAACTCCAGAAAAATAATGGAGAACAAAAACTTGGAGGATAAAATATGGAAAGATCAAGAACCACATCCTCCTAGTGCTGAAGCTGCTGCCACTGGTCTTGACATATACAATTAAATCCCATCAATGTTGTCTGCCAAGGCTGATGCCCTATGTGATAGTAGAGAGCATGTAAATTCCAAAAAGCTAAAGTTCAGTAAAAAGACCCAAAAAAAGAAATTTAAATGATCTGAAGAGAAACATAAACTTGACAATATGCCATTTACGACATGGAGTGGCAAGGAATGGCTAAAGCCCTGCCTACAGTATGTTCATGACTAGTGGTTCAGCTTCACATGATGATGGAAGCCCTCATCCTCCCGCTAGAAAAATTATAAGAGTTAAGATGGAAAAAGCACAGCAAAGAACTGTGCATTCTAAGATGGTATTACAAATCCCCAAGGAGAGTACAAGGGGTAAATTTACTAAGTTGGGAGTTTTTTTAGAACTAGTGATGTTGCTCATAGCAACCAATCAGATTCTACTTAACATTTATCAAGCTGCTTCTAGAAGTTAATAGATATAATCTGATTGGTTGCTATAGGCAACATCACCAGTTCTAAAAAACTCCCACCTTAGTAAATTTACCCCCAAGTGTGTTGACGGTTTCTATGCCTGACCTTTCCAACACTGGACGGGAAGAGGTGGCTTCTTCCACCATTTGCACGCCCTCTGCAAGTGCTGGAAGGAGCGCCCACAGTCCAGTTTCTGATATTCAAATTGAAGATGTCACTGTTGAAGTACACCAGGATGAGGATATGGGTATTGCTGGCGCTAAAGAGGAAGTTGACGATGAGGATTCTGATGGTGATGTGGTTTGTTTAAATCAGTCACCGGGGGAGACACCTGTTGTCCCTGGGATGAATAAGCCCATTGTGATGCCTGGGCAAAATACCCAAAAAGCCACCTCTTCGGTGTGGAATTATTTCTCCAAAAATCTGGACAACAGTTGCCAAGCAGTGTGTTGCCTCTGTCAATCTGTAATAAGTAGGAGTAAGGACGTTGACCACCTAGGAATATCCTACCTTATACGTCACATGCAGTGCCTTCATCAGAAGTCAGTGTCAAGTTGTGAAACTTTGGGTAAGAGTGTAAGCAGTCCACTGACACCTAAATCCCTTCTTCCTCTTGTACCCAAGCTCCTGCAAACCACACCACCAACTCCCTCAACGTTAACTTCCTTCATCAGAAACGTCAGTAATCCTGCAGGCAATGTCACTGGCAAGACTGAGGAGTCCTCTCCTAACCGAGATTCCATCCGGAGGATCCTTGAGTGGTATGCCTACTGCTGCTGTTGCTGCCGCTGCTGTTGTTACTGCTGAGTTGATTGTCATCCCAGAGGGGAAGTCGGAAGACTACTTGTACTACTTCAACTAAGCAATTGACTCTCCAACAGTCCATTGTGAGGAAGATAAAATATGACAGCAGTCATCCTTTTGCAATGCGGATAACTGAGGCCTTGACAGCTATGTTGGCGTTATACGTGCATCTGGTATCCGCCATTAGTTCAGTGGGACTTAGAGAATTGTTTGATGTAGTGTGTCTCCGGTACCAAATACCAGTTAGATTCCACTTCACTAGGCAGGCGATACCAAGAATGTACAGAGACATCAGAAAAAGTGTCCTCAGTATCCTAAAAAATGCAGTTGTATCCAGTGTCTACTTAACAACGGACATGTGGACAAGTGGAAAAGGACAGATTAAGGACTATATGACTGTGAAAGTCCACTGGGTAGATGTATTGCTTCCTGCAGCAGCAACAACAACAACAGCAGCGGCACCAGTAGCAGCATCTTGCAATCGCCAACTCGTTCCTAGGCAGGCTATGCTATGTATCACAGCTTTCCGTAAGAGGCACACCACTGACAACCTATTACGGAAACTGAGGGACATCATCGCACAATGGCTTCTCCAATTAGACTCTCCTGCGGATTTGTGATATTGGACAACGCCACCAATATTGTGCGTGCATTACATCTGGGCAAATTCCAGCACATCCCATGTTTTGCACATACAATTAATTAGGTGGTGCAGAATTTTTAAAAAAATTAGAGGGGCATGCAGGAGATGCTGTTGGTGGCCCACTTTCATCATTCAGACTGGAGCACCATCAAACACTCCTGAACCTGCCCTGCTATCACCTGAAGCAATAGGTGGAAACGAGGTGGAATTCAACACTCTATATGCTTCAGAGAATGGAGGAGCAGCAAAAGGCCATTCAAGCCTGTACATCCACCTACGATATAGGCAAAGAAGGGGGAATGCACCTGACTCAAGCGCAGTGCAAGGTTCTCAAACCCTTCAAACTTGCCACATGTGAAGTCAGTTCAGACACTGCCAGCTTCAGTCAGGTCATTCCCCGCACCAGGCTTTTGCAGAAGCAGCTGGAGAAATTGAAGGAGGAGCTAAGATGGCGCAATTCCGCAAAGTATGTGGGACTTGTGGATGGAGCCCTTCATTCGCTTTGCCAGTATTCAAGGGTGGTCAATCTGTTGAAATCAGAGCACTACATTTTGGGCACCGTGATCAATCCTAGGTTTAAAGCCTTTATTCGTGCAAAAGAGTAGGTTACCCAAGGGTACTCGGGCGCTTTAATTAATCATTTATTCTTGATATGCATGCATTTTTTTATGATGTATTCATTTTTAAATTGAAGTACATACTATTGTTTTAGGAATATAATGTGTTTTTACTAGATACAATATTAGTGTTGTCACATTGATCAAATAAAGCGCAGCCTCAACTTTGTTTTAAAGCCTACGTTGTATCTTTCTGGCAGACACAAGTCTGCAGAGGTTCAAAGACCTGTTGGTCAGAAAATTGTCAATGCAAGCGGAACATGATCAACATCTCCTACTTCATTTTCTCCCACAACTGGGGCTGAAAGGAAAATTATAAGATTTCCTAGCACACCCGCTGGCGGTGATGCAGGGCAGTCAGGAGCGAGTGCTGACATCAGGTCCGAACTGAAGGACCTGCCAACGATTACTGACATGTCTACTGTCACTGCATATGATTCTGACACCATTAAAAAAATAGTGGTGGATTATATGAGTGACAGTATCCAAGTAGGCATGTCAGGCAGTCCGTACGTATACTGGCAGGAAAAAGAGCAATTTGGATGTCCTTGCACAAACTGGCTTTATTTTACCTAAGTTGCCTCCCCTCCAGTGTGTACTATGAAAGAGTGTTTAGTGCAGCCGGTAACATTGTCAGCGATCGGTATAGGAGGTTACTTCCACTAAATGTGGAGAAGATGATGTTCATCAAAATGAATTATAAATTCCTGCGGGAAGACCTTTACCAGCAATTGCCTCCAGAAAGTACAGAGGGACCTGTGATGGTGGATTCCAGTGGGGATGAATTAATACTCTGTGAGGAGGATGAACACACTGAAAGGGGTGAGGAATCGAAGGATGAGGTCGACATCCTGTCTCTGTAGAGCCAGTTTGTTCAAGGAGAGATTGATTGCTTCTTTTTTGGTGGGGGCCCAAACAAACCAGTCATTTCAGCCACAGTCATGTGGCAGACCCTGTCACTGAAATGATTGGTTTGTTAAAGTGTGCATGTCCTGTTTATACAACATAAGGGTGGGTGGGCCCAAGGACAATTCCATCTTGCACCTCTTTTTCTTCGTTGCATCATGTGCTGTTTGGGGACTAGTTTTTTAAAGTGCCATCCTGTCTGACACTGCCGTACAACTCCAGGGGTACTGCCGTATAAGTCCAGGGTTACTGCCGTATAAGTTCAGTCCAATGGTGCTGTCTTGTGCTGCTCAGTCCAGTGATGGTTTTTTGTGCTGCCATAAGTCCAGTTGTGTTGTCCTGTGCTGTATATTATTTACTCCAAATAAAAGGCTTATATACATTACTTATATTATTGTCCAAATAATTTTTACAGGGTTTGCCCTGTGTGGTGTAGAGGTACACTCGCCTGTGCTGCATATTATTATAATAGCTCCAAATAAAAGTGTTATTATTATCCAAATTAATTTTACAGGCTTTGCTGTGTGTGTGTGTGTGTGTGTGTGTGTGTGTGTGTGTGTGTGTGTGTGTGTGTGTGGTTTAGGGGTACGCTTTCCTGTGCCACCAGTATTGTGCATGTATTACATCTGGACAAATTCCAGCACGTCCCATGTTGTTTGTGCCGCACACTTGTGTTGCTTAGCTTAGTCATACAGCTACCTCATTGCACCTCTTTTTCTTCTTTGCATGATGTGCTGTTAGGGGCTTAGTTTTTTTAAGTGCCATCCTGTCTACAACTGCGGTGCCACTCCTAAATGCGCCAGGTGTTTGTGCCGCACACTTGTGTCGCTTAACTTAGGCATACATCTACCTCATTGCACCTCTTTTTCTTCTTTGCATGATGTGCTGTTTGGGGCCTATTTTTTAAATATGCGATCCTGTCTGCCATTGCAGTGCCACTCCTAGATGGGCCAGGTGTTTGTGCCGCACACTTGTGTCGCTTAGCTTAGTCATACAGCTACCTCGGTGCGACTTTTTGGCCTAAAAACAGTATTGTGAGGTGTGACGTGTTCAGAATAGACTGGAAATGAGTGGAAGTGAATGTTATTGCGGTTAATAATACCGTAAGATCAAAATGACTCTCAAATTCTGTGTTTTTAACTGTTTTTATGTTTGTTTTTTTAAATCATCCAGATCCAAAACCAAAACACGAAAGGATGGTTTTGGCAAAACCAATCCAGATCCGAAACATGAGGATGGAACCAGAACCAAAACACAAAACACGAAAAGTGCCCGCCGCACATTTCTAGTAAAAATAGATATAAAGTTAATAAAAAAAGGAGGGGGAGAGTTGGTGATCCAAGGGAATACACAGGGCATAGCATGAAAGGATCAGGCCAACCTTAAGCAGCATTTTAGGCTGGCATAATTAAACTGGCATGAGTTTCACAGGTTGCGCTTGCCAGCTCACCAGGGTATTGGAGTTCAGCTACTTCCAAGCACTGGATGCAGTACACCAAAGGCGCAGCGAGGCAACAGCCTTGAGGTCTCTTCAATGTTATATTATAAGAGGCACTGCTCTTCAGCTTGTGAAATTATACATTTAATATAGAGCCATCTTATGCAGCACTTTAGTGCATGATAAATAAGAGAAAATATCCACTTTACTCATGCCACAGGTACAAAAGCTAACAGTCCCTGAGGTGATACAGATGGGGTACAGTATATACCAGCACCAGCTCTGCGTGGAAATACTGTAGGTAGTAGACAAAAGAGAAATAGACCTACAGGGTAAAGCAGTGGATATAGTCTTTTTGGACTTTGCTAAGGCCTTTGACAAAGTCCCACATAAAAGACTGATTTTCAAATTAAGAGAGCTTGGGGCAGGAAACACTATTTGTACTTGGGTGAGTAATTGGCTGTACAACAGAGAACAGCGAGTGGTGATTAATAGGGATGAGCGGGTTCGGTTCCTCGGAATCCGAACCCGCCCGAACTTCATGTTTTTTTACACGGGGCCGAGCGACTCGGATCTTCCCGCCTTGCTCGGTTAACCCGAGCGCGCCCGAACGTCATCATCCCGCTGTCGGATTCTCGCGAGGCTCGGATTCTATCACGAGACTCGGATTCTATATAAGGAGCCGCGCGTCGCCGCCATTTTCACACGTGCATTGAGATTCATAGGGAGAGGACGTGGCTGGCGTCCTCTCCGTTTATAGAGAAGAGAGTGAGACAGTAGAGAGAGACACAGTAGTAATTTTGGGGAGCATTAGGAGGAGTACTAGTTACTTGCTGAAGTGATAGATAGTGTGACTGTATATTATCTGACTTGTGGGGGAGACACTGACAGTGGGGAGCAGTTAGAGTCTGAGAGCAGGACTCAGGAGTACATATAACGTACAGTGCACACTTTTGCTGCCAGAGTGCCACACTGCCATTGTGACCACACTGACCACCAGTATAATATATATTGTGATTGTCTGCTTAGGAGTACTACTTGCAAGTTGCTGATAGTGTGACCAGTGACCTGACCACCAGTCACCACCAGTCACTAGAGATGAGCGGGTTCGGTTTCTCTGAAACCGAACCCGCACGAACTTCATGTTTTTTTCACGGGTCCGAGCAGACTCGGATCCTCCCGCCTTGCTCGGTTAACCCGAGCGCGCCCGAACGTCATCATGACGCTGTCGGATTCTCGCGAGACTCGGATTCTATATAAGGAGCCGCGCGTCGCCGCCATTTTCACACGTGCATTGAGATTGATAGGGAGAGGACGTGGCTGGCGTCCTCTCCATTAGAAATTAGATTAGAAGAGAGAGAGAGATTGTGCAGAGTCAGACAGAGTTTACCACAGTGACCAGTGCAGTTGTTGTTAGTTAACTTTTATTTATTTTAATATAATATATCCGTTCTCTGCTATATCCATTCTCTGCCTGAAAAAAAACGATACACAGCAGCAGCCAGTCACACAGTGTGACTCAGTCTGTGTGCACTCAGCTCAGCCCAGTGTGCTGCACATCAATGTATAAAAGGCAAAGCTTATAATAATTGTGGGGGAGACTGGGGAGCACTGCAGGTTGTTATAGCAGGAGCCCCCAGGAGTACATAATATTATATTAATTTAAAATTAAACAGTGCACACTTTTGCTGCAGGAGTGCCACTGCCAGTGTGACTAGTGGTGACCAGTGCCTGACCACCAGTATAGTAGTATATTGTTGTATGTATTGTATACTATCTCTTTATCAACCAGTCTATATTAGCAGCAGACACAGTACAGTGCGGTAGTTCACGGCTGTGGCTACCTCTGTGTCGGCAGTCGGAACTCGGCAGGCAGTCCGTCCATCCATAATTGTATTACAATATATACCACCTAACCGTGGTATTTTTTTTTCTTTCTTTATACCGTCGTCATAGTGTCATACTAGTTGTTACGAGTATACTACTATCTCTTTATCAACCAGTGTACAGTGCGGTAGTTCACGGCTGTGGCTACCTCTGTGTCGGCAGTCGGCAGGCAGTCCGTCCATCCATAATTGTATTATTATTATAATATATACCACCTAACCGTGGTTTTTTTTTCATTCTTTATACCGTCATAGTGTCATACTAGTTGTTACGAGTATACTACTATCTCTTTATCAACCAGTGTACAGTGCGGTAGTTCACGGCTGTGGCTACCTCTGTGTCGGCAGTCGGCAGGCAGTCCGTCCATCCATAATTGTATTATTATTATAATATATACCACCTAACCGTGGTTTTTTTTTCATTCTTTATACCGTCGTCATAGTGTCATACTAGTTGTTACGAGTATACTACTATCTCTTTATCAACCAGTGTACAGTGCGGTAGTTCACGGCTGTGGCTACCTCTGTGTCGGCAGTCGGCAGGCAGTCCGTCCATCCATAATTGTATTATTATTATAATATATACCACCTAACCGTGGTTTTTTTTTCATTCTTTATACCGTCGTCATAGTGTCATACTAGTTGTTACGAGTATACTACTATCTCTTTATCAACCAGTGTACAGTGCGGTAGTTCACGGCTGTGGCTACCTCTGTGTCGGCAGTCGGCAGGCAGTCCGTCCATCCATAATTGTATTATTATTATAATATATACCACCTAACCGTGGTTTTTTTTTCATTCTTTATACCGTCGTCATAGTGTCATACTAGTTGTTACGAGTATACTACTATCTCTTTATCAACCAGTGTACAGTGCGGTAGTTCACGGCTGTGGCTACCTCTGTGTCGGCAGTCGGCAGGCAGTCCGTCCATCCATAATTGTATTATTATTATAATATATACCACCTAACCGTGGTTTTTTTTTCATTCTTTATACCGTCGTCATAGTGTCATACTAGTTGTTACGAGTATACTACTATCTCTTTATCAACCAGTGTACAGTGCGGTAGTTCACGGCTGTGGCTACCTCTGTGTCGGCAGTCGGCAGGCAGTCCGTCCATCCATAATTGTATTATTATTATAATATATACCACCTAACCGTGGTTTTTTTATACCACCTAACCGTGGCAGTCCGTCCATAATTGTATACTAGTATCCAATCCATCCATCTCCATTGTTTACCTGAGGTGCCTTTTAGTTCTGCCTATAAAATATGGAGAACAAAAAAGTTGAGGTTCCAAAATTAGGGAAAGATCAAGATCCACTTCCACCTCGTGCTGAAGCTGCTGCCACTAGTCATGGCCGAGACGATGAAATGCCAGCAACGTCGTCTGCCAAGGCCGATGCCCAATGTCATAGTACAGAGCATGTCAAATCCAAAACACCAAATATCAGAAAAAAAAGGACTCCAAAACCTAAAATAAAATTGTCGGAGGAGAAGCGTAAACTTGCCAATATGCCATTTACCACACGGAGTGGCAAGGAACGGCTGAGGCCCTGGCCTATGTTCATGGCTAGTGGTTCAGCTTCACATGAGGATGGAAGCACTCAGCCTCTCGCTAGAAAACTGAAAAGACTCAAGCTGGCAAAAGCACCGCAAAGAACTGTGCGTTCTTTGAAATCCCAAATCCACAAGGAGAGTCCAATTGTGTCGTTTGCGATGCCTGACCTTCCCAACACTGGACGTGAAGAGCATGCGCCTTCCACTATTTGCATGCCCCCTGCAAGTGCTGGAAGGAGCACCCGCAGTCCAGTTCCTGATAGTCAGATTGAAGATGTCAGTGTTGAAGTACACCAGGATGAGGAGGATATGGGTGTTGCTGGCGCTGGGGAGGAAATTGACCAGGAGGATTCTGATGGTGAGGTGGTTTGTTTAAGTCAGGCACCCGGGGAGACACCTGTTGTCCGTGGGAGGAATATGGCCGTTGACATGCCAGGTGAAAATACCAAAAAAATCAGCTCTTCGGTGTGGAGGTATTTCACCAGAAATGCGGACAACAGGTGTCAAGCCGTGTGTTCCCTTTGTCAAGCTGTAATAAGTAGGGGTAAGGACGTTAACCACCTCGGAACATCCTCCCTTATACGTCACCTGCAGCGCATTCATAATAAGTCAGTGACAAGTTCAAAAACTTTGGGTGACAGCGGAAGCAGTCCACTGACCAGTAAATCCCTTCCTCTTGTAACCAAGCTCACGCAAACCACCCCACCAACTCCCTCAGTGTCAATTTCCTCCTTCCCCAGGAATGCCAATAGTCCTGCAGGCCATGTCACTGGCAAGTCTGACGAGTCCTCTCCTGCCTGGGATTCCTCCGATGCATCCTTGCGTGTAACGCCTACTGCTGCTGGCGCTGCTGTTGTTGCCGCTGGGAGTCGATGGTCATCCCAGAGGGGAAGTCGTAAGCCCACTTGTACTACTTCCAGTAAGCAATTGACTGTTCAACAGTCCTTTGCGAGGAAGATGAAATATCACAGCAGTCATCCTACTGCAAAGCGGATAACTGAGTCCTTGACAACTATGTTGGTGTTAGACGTGCGTCCGGTATCCGCCGTTAGTTCACAGGGAACTAGACAATTTATTGAGGCAGTGTGCCCCCGTTACCAAATACCATCTAGGTTCCACTTCTCTAGGCAGGCGATACCGAGAATGTACACGGACGTCAGAAAAAGACTCACCAGTGTCCTAAAAAATGCAGTTGTACCCAATGTCCACTTAACCACGGACATGTGGACAAGTGGAGCAGGGCAGGGTCAGGACTATATGACTGTGACAGCCCACTGGGTAGATGTATGGACTCCCGCCGCAAGAACAGCAGCGGCGGCACCAGTAGCAGCATCTCGCAAACGCCAACTCTTTCCTAGGCAGGCTACGCTTTGTATCACCGCTTTCCAGAATACGCACACAGCTGAAAACCTCTTACGGCAACTGAGGAAGATCATCGCGGAATGGCTTACCCCAATTGGACTCTCCTGTGGATTTGTGGCATCGGACAACGCCAGCAATATTGTGTGTGCATTAAATATGGGCAAATTCCAGCACGTCCCATGTTTTGCACATACCTTGAATTTGGTGGTGCAGAATTTTTTAAAAAACGACAGGGGCGTGCAAGAGATGCTGTCGGTGGCCAGAAAAATTGCGGGACACTTTCGGCGTACAGGCACCACGTACAGAAGACTGGAGCACCACCAAAAACTACTGAACCTGCCCTGCCATCATCTGAAGCAAGAAGTGGTAACGAGGTGGAATTCAACCCTCTATATGCTTCAGAGGTTGGAGGAGCAGCAAAAGGCCATTCAAGCCTATACAATTGAGCACGATATAGGAGATGGAATGCACCTGTCTCAAGTGCAGTGGAGAATGATTTCAACGTTGTGCAAGGTTCTGATGCCCTTTGAACTTGCCACACGTGAAGTCAGTTCAGACACTGCCAGCCTGAGTCAGGTCATTCCCCTCATCAGGCTTTTGCAGAAGAAGCTGGAGGCATTGAAGAAGGAGCTAACACGGAGCGATTCCGCTAGGCATGTGGGACTTGTGGATGCAGCCCTTAATTCGCTTAACAAGGATTCACGGGTGGTCAATCTGTTGAAATCAGAGCACTACATTTTGGCCACCGTGCTCGATCCTAGATTTAAAGCCTACCTTGGATCTCTCTTTCCGGCAGACACAGGTCTGCTGGGGTTGAAAGACCTGCTGGTGACAAAATTGTCAAGTCAAGCGGAACGCGACCTGTCAACATCTCCTCCTTCACATTCTCCCGCAACTGGGGGTGCGAGGAAAAGGCTCAGAATTCCGAGCCCACCCGCTGGCGGTGATGCAGGGCAGTCTGGAGCGACTGCTGATGCTGACATCTGGTCCGGACTGAAGGACCTGACAACGATTACGGACATGTCGTCTACTGTCACTGCATATGATTCTCTCAACATTGATAGAATGGTGGAGGATTATATGAGTGACCGCATCCAAGTAGGCACGTCACACAGTCCGTACTTATACTGGCAGGAAAAAGAGGCAATTTGGAGGCCCTTGCACAAACTGGCTTTATTCTACCTAAGTTGCCCTCCCACAAGTGTGTACTCCGAAAGAGTGTTTAGTGCCGCCGCTCACCTTGTCAGCAATCGGCGTACGAGGTTACATCCAGAAAATGTGGAGAAGATGATGTTCATTAAAATGAATTATAATCAATTCCTCCGCGGAGACATTGACCAGCAGCAATTGCCTCCACAAAGTACACAGGGAGCTGAGATGGTGGATTCCAGTGGGGACGAATTGATAATCTGTGAGGAGGGGGATGTACACGGTGATATATCGGAGGGTGAAGATGAGGTGGACATCTTGCCTCTGTAGAGCCAGTTTGTGCAAGGAGAGATTAATTGCTTCTTTTTTGGGGGGGGTCCAAACCAACCCGTCATATCAGTCACAGTCGTGTGGCAGACCCTGTCACTGAAATGATGGGTTGGTTAAAGTGTGCATGTCCTGTTTTGTTTATACAACATAAGGGTGGGTGGGAGGGCCCAAGGATAATTCCATCTTGCACCTCTTTTTTCTTTTCTTTTTCTTTGCATCATGTGCTGATTGGGGAGGGTTTTTTGGAAGGGACATCCTGCGTGACACTGCAGTGCCACTCCTAGATGGGCCCGGTGTTTGTGTCGGCCACTAGGGTCGCTAATCTTACTCACACAGCTACCTCATTGCGCCTCTTTTTTTCTTTGCGTCATGTGCTGTTTGGGGAGGGTTTTTTGGAAGGGACATCCTGCGTGACACTGCGGTGCCACTCCTAGATGTGCCCGGTGTTTGTGTCGGCCACTAGGGTCGCTAATCTTACTCACACAGTCAGCTACCTCATTGCGCCTCTTTTTTTCTTTGCGTCATGTGCTGTTTGGGGAGGGTTTTTTGGAAGGGCCATCCTGCGTGACACTGCAGTGCCACTCCTAGATGGGCCCGGTGTTTGTGTCGGCCACTAGGGTCGCTAATCTTACTCACACAGCTACCTCATTGCGCCTCTTTTTTTCTTTGCGTCATGTGCTGTTTGGGGAGGGTTTTTTGGAAGGGACATCCTGCGTGACACTGCAGTGCCACTCCTAGATGGGCCCGGTGTTTGTGTCGGCCACTAGGGTCGCTTATCTTTCTCACACAGCTACCTCATTGCGCCTCTTTTTTTCTTTGCGTCATGTGCTGTTTGGGGAGGGTTTTTTGGAAGGGACATCCTGCGTGACACTGCAGTGCCACTCCTAGATGGGCCCGGTGTTTGTGTCGGCCACTAGGGTCGCTTATCTTTCTCACACAGTCAGCTACCTCATTGCGCCTCTTTTTTTCTTTGCGTCATGTGCTGTTTGGGGAGGGTTTTTTGGAAGGGACATCCTGCGTGACACTGCAGTGCCACTCCTAGATGGGCCCGGTGTTTGTGTCGGCCACTAGGGTCGCTTATCTTTCTCACACAGTCAGCTACCTCATTGCGCCTCTTTTTTTCTTTGCGTCATGTGCTGTTTGGGGAGGGTTTTTTGGAAGGGACATCCTGCGTGACACTGCAGTGCCACTCCTAGATGGGCCCGGTGTTTGTGTCGGCCACTAGGGTCGCTTATCTTTCTCACACAGTCAGCTACCTCATTGCGCCTCTTTTTTTCTTTGCGTCATGTGCTGTTTGGGGAGGGTTTTTTGGAAGGGACATCCTGCGTGACACTGCAGTGCCACTCCTAGATGGGCCCGGTGTTTGTGTCGGCCACTAGGGTCGCTAATCTTACTCACACAGCTACCTCATTGCGCCTCTTTTTTTCTTTGCGTCATGTGCTGTTTGGGGAGGGTTTTTTGGAAGGGACATCCTGCGTGACACTGCAGTGCCACTCCTAGATGGGCCCGGTGTTTGTGTCGGCCACTAGGGTCGCTTATCTTACTCACACAGCGACCTCGGTGCAAATTTTAGGACTAAAAATAATATTGTGAGGTGTGATGTGTTCAGAATAGGCTGAAAATGAGTGTAAATTATGTTTTTTGAGGTTAATAATACTTTGGGATCAAAATTACCCCCAAATTCTATGATTTAAGCTGTTTTTTAGGGTTTTTTGAAAAAAACACCCGAATCCAAAACACACCCGAATCCGACAAAAAAAATTCGGTGAGGTTTTGCCAAAACGCGGTCGAACCCAAAACACGGCCGCGGAACCGAACCCAAAACCAAAACACAAAACCCGAAAAATTTCCGGCGCTCATCTCTACCAGTCACCAGTTTAATATATATATATATATATATATATATATAATTGTATATAATATATATATAATATTGTATACCACCTACCCGTGTTTTTTTCTTTTCTTCTTTCTTCTTTATACATACTACTATAGTAGCTTACTGTAGCAGTCTGCGGTGCTGCTGAGCTGACTGTGTCCAGCAGGTCCGTCATCAGTCATTACATAATAAATATATATACATGTCCGGCTGCAGTACTAGTGATATTATATATATATATATATATATATATATTGATTTCATCTCATTATCATCCAGTCTATATTAGCAGCAGACACAGTACGGTAGTCCACGGCTGTAGCTACCTCTGTGTCGGCAGTCTCTCGTCCATCCATAATTGTATACCACCTACCCATGGTTTTTTTTTTTCTTTCTTCTTTATACATACTACTAAAGTAGCTTACTGTAGCAGTCTGCGGTGCTGCTGAGCTGACAGTGTCCAGCAGGTCCATCATCAGTCATTACATAATAAATATATATACCTGTCCGGCTGCAGTACTAGTGATATTATATATATATATATATTAATTTCATCTCCTTATCATCCAGTCTATATTAGCAGCAGACACAGTATGGTAGTCCACGGCTGTAGCTACCTCTGTGTCGGCAGTCGCTCGTCCATCCATAATTGTATACCACCTACCCGTGGTTTTTTCTTTTTCTTTCTTCTTTATACATACTACTATAGTAGCTTACTGTAGCAGTCTGCGGTGCTGCTGAGCTGACAGTGTCCAGCAGGTCCGTCATCAGTCATTACATAATAAATATATATACCTGTCCGGCTGCAGTACTAGTGATATTATATATATATATATATATATATATATATATATTAATTTCATCTCCTTATCATCCAGTCTATATTAGCAGCAGACACAGTACGGTAGTCCACGGCTGTAGCTACCTCTGTGTCGGCAGTCGCTCGTCCATCCATAATTGTATACCACCTACCCGTGTTTTTTTTTTTTCTTTCTTCTTTATACATACTACTATAGTAGCTTACTGTAGCAGTCTGCGGTGCTGCTGAGCTGACTGTGTCCAGCAGGTCCGTCATCAGTCATTACATAATAAGTATATATACCTGTCCGGCTGCAGTACTAGTGAAATTATATATATATATATTGATTTCATCTCATTATCATCCAGTCTATATTAGCAGCAGACACAGTACGGTAGTCCACGGCTGTAGCTACCTCTGTGTCGGCAGTCGCTCGTCCATCCATAATTGTATACCACCTACCCGTGGTTTTTTTTTTTTTCTTTCTTCTTTATACATACTACTATAGTAGCTTACTGTAGCAGTCTGCGGTGCTGCTGAGCTGACAGTCTCCAGCAGGTCCGTCATCAGTCATTACATGTTTTTTGGAAGGGCCATCCTGCGTGACACTGCAGTGCCACTCCTAGATGGGCCAGGTGTTTGTGTCGGCCACTAGGGTCGCTTAGCTTACTCACACAGCTACCTCATTGCGCCTCTTTTTTTCTTCTTTGCGTCATGTGCTGTTTGGGGAGTGTTTTTTGGAAGGGCCATCCTGCGTGACACTGCAGTGCCACTCCTAGATGGGCCAGGTGTTTGTGTCGGCCACTAGGGTCGCTTAGCTTAGTCATCCAGCGACCTCGGTGCAAATTTTAGGACTAAAAATAATATTGTGAGGTGTGAGGTATTCAGAATAGACTGAAAATGAGTGGAAATTATGGTTTTTGAGGTTAATAATACTTTGGGATCAAAATGACCCCCAAATTCTATGATTTAAGCTGTTTTTTAGGGTTTTTTGAAAAAAACACCCGAATCCAAAACACACCCGAATCCGACAAAAAAAATTCGGTGAGGTTTTGCCAAAACGCGGTCGAACCCAAAACACGGCCGCGGAACCGAACCCAAAACCAAAACACAAAACCCGAAAAATTTCAAGTGCACATCCCTAGTGATTAATGGGATGTTCTCTGAATGGGCCTCAGTGCTTAGTGGAAAACCGTATGGTTCAGTACTTGGGCCACTGCTGTTTAACATATTCATTAATGAAGGAGTGGGCCTAGAAAGCACAGTGTCAATTTTCACAGATGATACTAAACTATGTAGAGTAATTAATTCAGACAAGGTTGTTAAGTCTCTACGGAATGATTTATCTAGACTGGAGGTCTGGGCAGATAAATGGAGAATGAGGTTCAGTATAGACAAATGTAAAGTTATGCACTTTGTGATTAAGAACAATAGAGCAGCCTATAAACTAAATGGGGGAAATTAAAGGATAACGGTAGTTGAAAAGTATTTAGGTGTGCTCATCGATAATAGACTTAGTAGCAGTACGCAATGTCAAAATGCAGCAGCAAAAGAATAGATGTGCGGCGGGCACTTTTCATGTTTTGTGTTTTGGTTTTGGTTCCATGCTCGTGTTTTGGATCTGGATTGGTTTTACCAAAACCACCCTTTCATGTTTTGGTTTTGGATCTGGATGATTTTTGGAAAAACATAAAACCAGCTAAAATCACAGAATTGGGGGTAATTTTTATCCTATGGTATTATTAACCTCAATAGCATTCATTCCCACTCATTTCCAGTCTATTCTGAACACCTCACAATATTGTATGTAGGCCAAAAGGTTGCACCGAGATGGCTGTATGACTAAGCTACAGTAAGTGACACAAGTGGGCGGCACAAACACCTGGCCCATCTAGGAGTGGCACTGTAGTGGCAGACAGGATGGCAGATTTAAAAACTAGGCCCCAAACAGCACATGATGCAATGAAGAAAAAGAGGCGCAATGAGTTAGCTGTATGACTAAGCAAAGCGACACAAGTGTGCGGCACAAACACCTGGCCGATCTAGGAGTGCCACTACAATGGCAGACAGGATGGCACTTAAAAAAAAACTAGTCCCTAAACAGCAAAATGCAAAGAAGAAAAATAGGTGCAATGAGGTACTGCAGATACACGTTCCTACTATCTGTATGTGACACCTGCACAGTATCACTCCTCTCATTATGTAAAATCAGTGTAATTATACCACAGATACACATTCCTACTATCTATATGTGACACTTCACAGTATCACTTCTCTCATTCTGTATGATCAGTGTAATTATACTGCAGATACATGTTACTACTATCTGTATGTTACAACTGCACAGTATCACTCCTCTCATTCTGTATAATCAGTGTAATTATACCGCAGATACACATTCCTACTATCTATATGTGACACCTGCACAGTATCACTTCTCTCATTCTGCACGATCAGTGTAATTATACTGCAGAAACATGTTCCTACTATCTGTATGTAACACCTGCACAGTTTCAATTCTCTCATTTTGCATGATCAGTGTAATTATACTGCAGATATACATTCCTACTATCTATATGTGACAGCTGCACAGTATCACTTCTCTCATTCTGTATGATCAGTGTAATTATACTGCAGATACATGTTCCTACTATCGGTATGTGACACCTGCACAGCATCACTTCTCTGATTCTGTATAATCAGTGTAATTATTCTGCAGCTATACATTCCTACTATTTATATGTGACAGCTGCACAGTATCACTTCTCTCATTCTGTATGATCAGTGTAATTATACTGCAGATACATGTTCCTACTATCGGTATGTGACACCTGCACATTATCACTTCTCTGATTCTGTATAATCAGTGTAATTATTCTGCAGCTATACATTCCTACTATTTATATGTGACAGCTGCACAGTATCACTTCTCTCATTCTGTATGAGCAGTGTAATTATACTGCAGATACATGTTCCTACTATCTGTATGTGACACCTGCACAGTATCTCTTCTATTATTCTGTATGATCAATGCAATTATACTGCAAACATACATTCCTATATGTATGTGACACTGCACAATATCACTTCAGTTATTCTGTATGATCAGAGCAATTATACTGCAGAAACATGTTCCTACTATCTATATGTGACACCTGCACAGTATCTCTTCTATTATTCTGTATGATCAATGCAATTATACTGCAAACATACATTCCTATACGTATGTGACACTGCACAGTATCACTTCTCTCATTCTGTATGATCAGTGTAGTCTTATACAGCAGCACTGGACATATGACAGCAGAGGACACCAGCACTGTGACTGAACTGATGCAGCACAAGACACCACCACTGGACTGATGCAGCACAAGACAGCACCACTGGACTGGACTTATACAACAGCACTGGACATATGGCAGCAGAGGACACAACCACTGTGAGTGGACTGATGCAGCACAAGACACCACCACTGGACTGATGCAGCACAACACAGCACCACTGGACTGATGCAGCACAAGACAGCACCACTGGACTGGACTTATACAACAGCACTGGACATATGACAGCAGAGGACACAACCACTGTGAGTGGACTGATGCAGCACAAGACACTACCACTGAACTGATGCAGCACACTGAGGAAGGGGACACATCCTCTCTCTACACTCTCCAATGCCGGAGTAAAAATGGCAGCGATGCGCGGCTCCTTATATGGAATCCAAACCCCGTGAGAATCCGACAGCGGAATGATGACATTTTGCCTCGTTCTGGTTTCTGAGTCAGGTGGGAAAACCCGAGCCGGACTCGGATCCAGGCTCAGGTAGTGAAGTTCGGTAGGGTTCGGTTCTCAGGGAACCAATCCCTAAACAAAAGCAAATAAGGTGTTACTTGTATTCTACCGTATTCAATATAAAATACTTTTACTCACACACAAGGCCATTAACCAAACTGCACCAATGTACATCACTTTGCTTATCTCAAAATATCTCCCAACCCGACCTCTTCGCTCTTCACAAGATCTGCATCTCTCATCCACACTCATTACTTGCTCCCACTCACGATTGCAGGACTTTCTTCAGGCTGCACCCACTCTGTGGAATGCCCTACCATGCACAATAAGACTCTCCTCTAGTCTCCAAACCTTCAAGCGGTCCCTGAGAACTCACTTCTTCAGGCAAGCGTATCAAATTCCAGTAAAGCCCACATAACTTTCAGAAACTTTCCTATCAAATAGCATCCACCCAGCACAGTCCACACATAGCCTCACATGTCTTCTCATTCTTCACTTTCCCTTCCTACCGACCCCGGTTCATCATTGCTGTGTGACTATGTCGTACAGCCCATAAAGAACCTTTGCAATCTAGTGGACAACTGTGCAATAGATAGCACCTATCCTTGTGTATCCATGCCTATTTCCCTATAGATTGTAAGCTTGTGAGCAGGGCCTTCCTATCTCTTTGATTGTTTGTTATTACCCAGTTTTGTTATATCATTATTTGCTGTGCTATATAAGAAATTGTTAATAAATAAATAAATAAACATGCATAAAATGAGAAATAGAGACAAGGGATGAAAGTGTAATCCTGCTACTTATAAATGATTGGTACGGCCACACCTGTATTGTGTACAGTTCTGGGCACCTCACTATAAAAAAAGATATCTTGGAACTCAAAAGGGTACAGAGGTGAGCCACCAAACTGGTTAAGGGGTTAGAGGCACTGAATTATGAGGAAAGACTTATAAGGTTAGATATGTTTAGACTAGAAAAGAGGTGGCTGAGAGGGCATTATTAATATTTATAAATACATAAAGGGACAATACAAGGATTTATCAGACGATCTCGTTATCAAAAAAAACACTACACAGGTTACGAGGACACCCCCTGAGGTTAGAAGAGAAAAAAATTCATACACAACGGAGGAAAGGGTTCTTCACAGTAAGAGCAGTAAGGATTTGGAATTCTCTGCCAGAGAAGGTAGTAATAGTGGACTCAGTCAATAAGTTTAAAAAGGGATTAGATAAATTCCTAAATGAAAGAAATATCCAAGGATACAGCATTTAAATTATATAAAATTTTATAATACAGGTTGAATTCAATGGATATTTGTCTTTTTTCAACCTCATCAACTATGTAGCTATGTAACTACGTGTGGTGGAAAGTGAGCTCAAGCAGTTTCTCAGAGACTCACCACAACTAGTCATAGAGACTAGTGATGAGCGGGTTCGGTTTCTCCGAAACCGAACCCCCCCGAACTTCACCTTTTTCACACGGGTCCAGGGCAGGTTAGAACCTTCCCGCCTTGCTCGGCTAACCCGAGCGCGCCCGAACGTCATCATCCCGCTGTCGGATTCTCGCGAGATTCGGATTCTATATAAGCAGCCGCGCGTCGCCGCCATTTTCACTCGTGCATTGGAGATGATAGGGAGAGGACGTGGCTGGCGTCCTCTCCGTTTATTGTAGAAGTTGATTGGTTTACTTTATTTCTTATTTGTGGGGAGGATTGGGGAGCAGCTGTTAGGAGGAGTACAGTGCAGAGTTTTGCTGATAAGTGACCACCAGTTTTTATCCGTTCTCTGCCTGAAAAAAACGCTCCATACCATATCTCTGCTCAGTGTGCTGCATGATATATCTGTGCTGAGTGCTCACACTGCTTAATTGTGGGGACTGAGGAGCAGCTATAGCAGGAGTACAGTGCAGAGTTTTGCTGACAGTGACCACCAGTATACGTTGTCTGACTGAAAAACACTCCATATCTGTGCTCACAGTGTGCTGCTTTATTGTGGGGACTGGGGACCACCAGTATAATTAATATTATATAGGAGTAGTACAGTGCAGAGTGCACTGCTGTACCTACCTCTGTGTCGTCACTCGTCATCCATTAAGTATACTATCCATCTGCATTGTATACCTGTGGTGCATTTTAGACTAGTTTAGCAGTTTGCTGACAGTGTCCACCAGTATACTATATATAGCAGTACAGTAGGCCACTGCTGTGTACCTACCTCTGTGTCGTCACTCGTCATCCATTAAGTACACTATCCATCTACATTCTATACCTGTGGTGCATTTTAGACAGTTTTGCAGTTTGCTGACAGTGTCCACCAGTATACTATATATAGCAGTATGGTAGGCCACGGCTGTGTACCTACCTCTGTGTCGTCACTCGTCATCCATTAAGTATACTATCCACCTACATTCTAAACCTGTGGTGCATTTTAGACAGTTTTGCAGTTTGCTGACAGTGTCCACCAGTATACTATATATAGCAGTATGGTAGGCCACTGCTGTGTACGTACCTCTGTGTCGTCACTCGTCATTCATTAAGTATACTATCCATCTACATTCTATACCTGTGGTGCATTTTAGACAGTTTTGCAGTTTGCTGACAGTGTCCACCAGTATACTATATATAGCAGTATGGTAGGCCACGGCTGTGTACCTACCTCTGTGTCGTCACTCGTCATCCATTAAGTATACTATCCACCTACATTCTATACCTGTGGTGCATTTTAGACAGTTTTGCAGTTTGCTGACAGTGTCCACCAGTATACTATATATAGCAGTATGGTAGGCCACTGCTGTGTACGTACCTCTGTGTCGTCACTCGTCATCCATTAAGTATACTATTCCACTGCATTCTATACCTGTGGTGCATTTTAGACAGTTTTGCAGATTGCTGACAGTGTCAAACAGTATACTATATATAGCAGTACGGTAGGCCACTGCTGTTTACCTACCTCTGTGTCATCACTCGTCATCCATTAAGTATACTATCCATCTACATTCTATACCTGTGGTGCATTTTAGACAGTTTTGCAGTTTGCTGACAGTGTCCACCAGTATACTATATATAGCAGTACGGTAGGCCACTGCTGTGTACCTACCTCTGTGTCGTCACTCGTCATCCATTAAGTATACTATCCATCTGCAATCTATACCTGTGGTGTATTTTAGACAGTTTTGCAGTTTGCTGACAGTGTCCACCAGTTTACTATATATAGCAGTACGGTAGGCCACTGCTGTGTACCTACCTCTGTGTCGTCACTCGTCATCCATTAAGTATACTATCCATCTACATTCTATACCTGTGGTGCATTTTAGACAGTTTTGCAGTTTGCTGACAGTGTCCACCAGTATACTATATATAGCAGTACGGTAGGCCACTGCTGTGTACCTACCTCTGTGTCGTTACTCGTCATCCATTAAGTATACTATCCATCTACATTATATACCTGTGGTGCATTTTAGACAGTTTTGCAGTTTGCTGACAGTGTCCACCAGTATACTATATATAGCAGTACGGTAGGCCACTGCTGTGTACCTACCTCTGTGTCATCACTCGTCATCCATTAAGTATACTATCCATCTAAATTCTATACCTGTGGTGCATTTTAGACAGTTTTGCCGTTTGCTGACAGTTTCCACCAGTATACTATATATAGCAGTACGGTAGGCCACTGCTGTGTACCTACCTCTGTGTCGTCACTCGTCATCCATTAAGTATACTATCCATCTACATTCTATACCTGTGGTGCATTTTAATCAGTTTTGCAGTTTGCTGACAGTGTCCACCAGTATACTATATATAGCAGTACGGTAGGCCACTGCTGTGTAACTACCTCTGTGTCGTCACTCGTCATCCATTAAGTATACTATCCATCTGCATTCTATACCTGTGGTGCATTTTAGACAGTTTTGCAGTTTGCTGACAGTGTCCACCAGTATACTATATATAGCAGTACGGTAGGCCACTGCTGTGTACCTACCTCTGTGTCGTCACTCGTCATCCATTAAGTATACTATCCATCTACATTCTATACCTGTGGTGCATTTTAGACAGTTTTTCAGTTTGCTGACAGTGTCCACCAGTATACTGTATATAGCAGTACGGTAGGCCACTGCTGTGTACCTACCTCTGTGTCATCACTCGTCATCCATTAAGTATACTATCCATCTGCATTCTATACCTGTGGTGCATTTTAGACAGTTTTGCAGTTTGCTGACAGTGTCCACCAGTATACTATATATAGCAGTACGGTAGGCCACTGCTGTGTACCTACCTCTGTGTCGTCACTCGTCATCCATTAAGTATACTATCCATCTACATTCTATACCTGTGGTGCATTTTAGACAGTTTTGCAGTTTGCTGACAGTGTCCACCAGTATACTATATATAGCAGTACGGTAGGCCACTGCTGTGTACCTACCTCTGTGTCGTCACTCGTCATCCATTAAGTATACTATCCATCTGCATTCTATACCTGTGGTGCATTTTAGACAGTTTTGCAGTTTGCTGACAGTGTCCACCAGTATACTATATATAGCAGTACGGTAGGCCACTGCTGTGTACCTACCTCTGTGTCATCACTCGTCATCCATTAAGTATACTATCCATCTAAATTCTATACCTGTGGTGCATTTTAGACAGTTTTGCAGTTTGCTGACTGTATCCACCAGTATACTATATATAGCAGTACGGTAGGCCACTGATGTGTACCTACCTCTATGTCGTCACTCGTCATCCATTAAGAATACTATCCATCTACATTCTATACCTGTGGTGCATTTTAGACAGTTTTGCAGTTTGCTGACAGTGTCCACCAGTATACTATATATAGCAGTACGGTAGGCCACTGCTGTGTACCTACCTCTGTGTCGTCACTCGTCATCCATTAAGTATACTATCCATCTACATTCTATACCTGTGGTGCATTTTAATCAGTTTTGCAGTTTGCTGACAGTGTCCACCAGTATACTATATATAGCAGTACGGTAGGCCACTGCTGTGTACCTACCTCTGTGTCGTCACTCGTCATCCATTAAGTATACTATCCATCTGCATTCTATACCTGTGGTGCATTTTAGACAGTTTTGCAGTTTGCTGACAGTGTCCACCAGTATACTATATATAGCAGTACGGTAGGCCACTGCTGTGTACCTACCTCTGTGTCGTCACTCGTCATCCATTAAGTATACTATCCATCTAAATTCTATACCTGTGGTGCATTTTAGAGAGTTTTGCAGTTTGCTGACTGTGTCCACCAGTATACTATATATAGCAGTACGGTAGGCCACTGATGTGTACCTACCTCTGTGTCGTCACTCGTCATCCATTAATATACTATCCATCTACATTCTATACCTGTGGTGCATTTTAGACAGTTTTGCAGTTTGCTGACAGTGTCCACCAGTATACTATATATAGCAGTACGGAAGGCCACTGCTGTGTACCTACCTCTGTGTCGTCACACGTCATCCATTAAGTATACTATCCATCTACATTCTATACCTGTGGTGCATTTTAATCAGTTTTGCAGTTTGCTGACAGTGTCCACCAGTATACTATATATAGCAGTACGGTAGGCCACTGCTGTGTACCTACCTTTGTGTCGTCACTCGTCATCCATTAAGTATACTATCCATCTGCATTCTATACCTGTGGTGCATTTTAGACAGTTTTGCAGTTTGCTGACAGTGTCTACCAGTATACTATATATAGCAGTACGGTAGGCCACTGCTGTGTACCTACCTCTGTGTCGTCACTCGTCATCCATTAAGTATACTATCCATCTACATTCTATACCTGTGGTGCATTTTAGACAGTTTTGCAGTTTGCTGACAGTGTCCACCAGTATACTGTATATAGCAGTACGGTAGGCCACTGCTGTGTACCTACCTCTGTGTCGTCACTCGTCATCCATTAAGTATACTATCCATCTGTATTCTATACCTGTGGTGCATTTTAGACAGTTTTGCAGTTTGCTGACATTGTCCACCAGTATACTATATATAGCAGTACGGTAGGCCACTGCTGTGTACCTACCTCTGTGTCATCACTCGTCATCCATTAAGTATACTATCCATCTGCATTCTATACCTGTGGTGCATTTTAGACAGTTTTGCAGTTTGCTGACAGTGTCCACCAGTATACTATATATAGCAGTACGGTAGGCCACTGCTGTGTACCTACCTCTGTGTCGTCACTCGTCATCCATTAAGTATACTATCCATCTACATTCTATACCTGTGGTGCATTTTAGACAGTTTTGCAGTTTGCTGACAGTGTCCACCAGTATACTATATATAGCAGTACGGTAGGCCACTGCTGTGTACCTACCTCTGTGTCGTCACTCGTCATCCATTAAGTATACTATCCATCTACATTCTATACCTGTGGTGCATTTTAGACAGTTTTGCAGTTTGCTGACAGTGTCCACCAGTATACTATATATAGCAGTACGGTAGGCCACTGCTGTGTACCTACCTCTGTGTCGTCACTCGTCATCCATTAAGTATACTATCCATCTGCATTCTATACCTGTGGTGCATTTTAGACAGTTTTGCAGTTTGCTGACAGTGTCCACCAGTATACTATATATAGCAGTACGGTAGGCCACTGCTGTGTACCTACCTCTGTGTCGTCACTCGTCATCCATTAATTATACTATCCATCTGCATTCTATACCTGTGGTGCATTTTAGACAGTTTTGCAGTTTGCTGACAGTGTCCACCAGTATACTATATATAGCAGTACGGTAGGCCACTGCTGTGTACCTACCTCTGTGTCGTCACTCGTCATCCATTAAGTATACTATCCATCTGCATTCTATACCTGTGGTGCATTTTAGACAGTTTTGCAGTTTGCTGACTGTGTCCACCAGTATACTATATATAGCAGTACGGTAGGCCACTGCTGTGTACCTACCTCTGTGTCGTCACTCGTCATCCATTAAGTATACTATCCATCTACATTCTATACCTGTGGTGCATTTTAGACAGTTTTGCAGTTTGCTGACAGTGTCTACCAGTATACTATATATAGCAGTACGGTAGGCCACTGCTGTGTACCTACCTCTGTGTTGTCACTCGTCATCCATTCAGTATACTATCCATCTGCATTCTATACCTGTGGTACATTTTAGACAGTTTTGCAGTTTGCTGACAGTGTCCACCAGTATACTATATATAGCAGTATGGTAGGCCACTGCTGTGTACCTACCTCTGTGTCATCACTCGTCATCCATTAAGTATACTATCCATCTGCATTCTATACCTGTGGTGCATTTTAGACAGTTTTGCAGTTTGCTGACAGTGTCCACCAGTATACTATATATAGCAGTACGGTAGGCCACTGCTGTGTACCTACCTCTGTGTCGTCACTCGTCATCCATTAAGTATACTATCCATCTACATTCTATACCTGTGGTGCATTTTAGACAGTTTTGCAGTTTGCTTACAGTGTCCACCAGTTTACTTTATATAGCAGTACGGTAGGCCACTGCTATGTACCTACCTCTGTGTCGTCACTCGTCATCCATTAAGTATACTATCCATCTACATTCTATACCTGTGGTGCATTTTAGACAGTTTTGCAGTTTGCTGACAGTGTCCACCAGTATACTATATATAGCAGTACGGTAGGCCACTGCTGTGTACCTACCTCTGTGTCGTCACTCGTCATCCATTAAGTATACTATCCATCTGCGTTCTATACCTGTGGTGCATTTTAGACAGTTTTGCAGTTTGCTGACAGTGTCCACCAGTATACTATATATAGCAGTACGGTAGGCCACTGCTGTGTACCTACCTCTGTGTCGTCACTCGTCATCAATTAAGTATACTATCCATCTTCATTCTATACCTGTGGTGCATTTTAGACAGTTTTGCAGTTTGCTGACAGTGTCCACCAGTATACTATAATTAGCAGTACGGTAGGCCACTGCTGTGTATCTACCTCTGTGTCGTCACTCGTCATCCATTAAGTATACTATCCATCTACATTCTATACCTGTGGTGCATTTTAGACAGTTTTGCAGTTTGCTGACAGTGTCTACCAGTATACTATATATAGCAGTACGGTAGGCCACTGCTGTGTACCTACCTCTGTGTTGTCACTCGTCATCCATTCAGTATACTATCCATCTGCATTCTATACCTGTGGTACATTTTAGACAGTTTTGCAGTTTGCTGACAGTGTCCACCAGTATACTATATATAGCAGTATGGTAGGCCACTGCTGTGTACCTACCTCTGTGTCATCACTCGTCATCCATTAAGTATACTATCCATCTGCATTCTATACCTGTGGTGCATTTTAGACAGTTTTGCAGTTTGCTGACAGTGTCCACCAGTATACTATATATAGCAGTACGGTAGGCCACTGCTGTGTACCTACCTCTGTGTCGTCACTCGTCATCCATTAAGTATACTATCCATCTGTATTCTATACCTGTGGTGCATTTTAGACAGTTTTGCAGTTTGCTTACAGTGTCCACCAGTTTACTTTATATAGCAGTACGGTAGGCCACTGCTGTGTACCTACCTCTGTGTCGTCACTCGTCATCCATTAAGTATACTATCCATCTACATTCTATACCTGTGGTGCATTTTAGACAGTTTTGCAGTTTGCTGACAGTGTCCACCAGTATACTATATATAGCAGTACGGTAGGCCACTGCTGTGTACCTACCTCTGTGTCGTCACTCGTCATCCATTAAGTATACTATCCATCTGCGTTCTATACCTGTGGTGCATTTTAGACAGTTTTGCAGTTTGCTGACAGTGTCCACCAGTATACTATATATAGCAGTACGGTAGGCCACTGCTGTGTACCTACCTCTGTGTCGTCACTCGTCATCAATTAAGTATACTATCCATCTTCATTCTATACCTGTGGTGCATTTTAGACAGTTTTGCAGTTTGCTGACAGTGTCCACCAGTATACTATAATTAGCAGTACGGTAGGCCACTGCTGTGTACCTACCTCTGTGTCGTCACTCGTCATCCATTAAGTATACTATCCATCTACATTCTATACCTGTGGTGCATTTTAGACAGTTTTGCAGTTTGCTGACAGTGTCCACCAGTATACTATATATAGCAGTACGGTAGGCCACTGCTGTGTACCTACCTCTGTGTCGTCACTCGTCATCTATTAAGTATACTATCCATCTACATTCTATACCTGTGGTGCATTTTAGAGAGTTTTGCAGTTTGCTGACTGTGTCCACCAGTATAATATATATAGCAGTACGGTAGGCCACTGCTGTGTACCTACCTCTGTGTCGTCACTCGTCATCCATTAAGTATACTATCCATCTGCATTCTATACCTGTGGTGCATTTTAGACAGTTTTGCAGTTTGCTGACAGTGTCCACCAGTATACTATATATAGCAGTACGGTAGGCCACTGCTGTGTACCTACCTCTGTGTCGTCACTCGTCATCCATTCAGTATACTATCCATCTGCATTCTATACCTGTAGTACATTTTAGACAGTTTTGCAGTTTGCTGACAGTGTCCACCAGTATACTATATATAGCAGTACGGTAGGCCACTGCTGTGTACCTACCTCTGTGTCGTCACTCGTCATCCATTAAGTATACTATCCATCTACATTCTATACCTGTGATGCATTTTAGACAGTTTTGCAGTTTGCTTACAGTGTCCACCAGTATACTTTATATAGCAGTACGGTAGGCCACTGCTGTGTACCTACCTCTGTGTCGTCACTCGTCAATCATTAAGTATACTATCCATCTACATTCTATACCTGTGGTGCATTTTAGACAGTTTTGCAGTTTGCTGACAGTGTCCACCAGTATACTATATATAGCAGTACGGTAGGCCACTGCTGTGTACCTACCTCTGTGTCGTCACTCGTCATCCATTAAGTATACTATCCATCTGCGTTCTATACCTGTGGTGCATTTTAGACAGTTTTGCAGTTTGCTGACAGTGTCCACCAGTATACTATATATAGCAGTACGGTAGGCCACTGCTGTGTACCTACCTCTGTGTCGTCACTCGTCATCCATTAAGTATACTATCCATCTTCATTCTATACCTGTGGTGCATTTTAGACAGTTTTGCAGTTTGCTGACAGTGTCCACCAGTATACTATAATTAGCAGTACGGTAGGCCACTGCTGTGTACCTACCTCTGTGTCGTCACTCGTCATCCATTAAGTATACTATCCATCTACATTCTATACCTGTGGTGCATTTTAGACAGTTTTGCAGTTTGCTGACAGTGTCCACCAGTATACTATATATAGCAGTACGGTAGGCCACTGCTGTGTACCTACCTCTGTGTCGTCACTCGTCATCTATTAAGTATACTATCCATCTGCATTCTATACCTGTGGTGCATTTTAGACAGTTTTGCAGTTTGCTGACAGTGTCCACCAGTATACTATATATAGCAGTACGGTAGGCCACTGCTGTGTACCTACCTCTGTGTCATCACTCGTCATCCATTAAGTATACTATCCATCTAAATTCTATACCTGTGGTGCATTTTAGACAGTTTTGCAGTTTGCTGACTGTATCCACCAGTATACTATATATAGCAGTACGGTAGGCCACTGATGTGTACCTACCTCTATGTCGTCACTCGTCATCCATTAAGAATACTATCCATCTACATTCTATACCTGTGGTGCATTTTAGACAGTTTTGCAGTTTGCTGACAGTGTCCACCAGTATACTATATATAGCAGTACGGTAGGCCACTGCTGTGTACCTACCTCTGTGTCGTCACTCGTCATCCATTAAGTATACTATCCATCTACATTCTATACCTGTGGTGCATTTTAATCAGTTTTGCAGTTTGCTGACAGTGTCCACCAGTATACTATATATAGCAGTACGGTAGGCCACTGCTGTGTACCTACCTCTGTGTCGTCACTCGTCATCCATTAAGTATACTATCCATCTGCATTCTATACCTGTGGTGCATTTTAGACAGTTTTGCAGTTTGCTGACAGTGTCCACCAGTATACTATATATAGCAGTACGGTAGGCCACTGCTGTGTACCTACCTCTGTGTCGTCACTCGTCATCCATTAAGTATACTATCCATCTAAATTCTATACCTGTGGTGCATTTTAGAGAGTTTTGCAGTTTGCTGACTGTGTCCACCAGTATACTATATATAGCAGTACGGTAGGCCACTGATGTGTACCTACCTCTGTGTCGTCACTCGTCATCCATTAATATACTATCCATCTACATTCTATACCTGTGGTGCATTTTAGACAGTTTTGCAGTTTGCTGACAGTGTCCACCAGTATACTATATATAGCAGTACGGAAGGCCACTGCTGTGTACCTACCTCTGTGTCGTCACACGTCATCCATTAAGTATACTATCCATCTACATTCTATACCTGTGGTGCATTTTAATCAGTTTTGCAGTTTGCTGACAGTGTCCACCAGTATACTATATATAGCAGTACGGTAGGCCACTGCTGTGTACCTACCTTTGTGTCGTCACTCGTCATCCATTAAGTATACTATCCATCTGCATTCTATACCTGTGGTGCATTTTAGACAGTTTTGCAGTTTGCTGACAGTGTCTACCAGTATACTATATATAGCAGTACGGTAGGCCACTGCTGTGTACCTACCTCTGTGTCGTCACTCGTCATCCATTAAGTATACTATCCATCTACATTCTATACCTGTGGTGCATTTTAGACAGTTTTGCAGTTTGCTGACAGTGTCCACCAGTATACTGTATATAGCAGTACGGTAGGCCACTGCTGTGTACCTACCTCTGTGTCGTCACTCGTCATCCATTAAGTATACTATCCATCTGTATTCTATACCTGTGGTGCATTTTAGACAGTTTTGCAGTTTGCTGACATTGTCCACCAGTATACTATATATAGCAGTACGGTAGGCCACTGCTGTGTACCTACCTCTGTGTCATCACTCGTCATCCATTAAGTATACTATCCATCTGCATTCTATACCTGTGGTGCATTTTAGACAGTTTTGCAGTTTGCTGACAGTGTCCACCAGTATACTATATATAGCAGTACGGTAGGCCACTGCTGTGTACCTACCTCTGTGTCGTCACTCGTCATCCATTAAGTATACTATCCATCTACATTCTATACCTGTGGTGCATTTTAGACAGTTTTGCAGTTTGCTGACAGTGTCCACCAGTATACTATATATAGCAGTACGGTAGGCCACTGCTGTGTACCTACCTCTGTGTCGTCACTCGTCATCCATTAAGTATACTATCCATCTACATTCTATACCTGTGGTGCATTTTAGACAGTTTTGCAGTTTGCTGACAGTGTCCACCAGTATACTATATATAGCAGTACGGTAGGCCACTGCTGTGTACCTACCTCTGTGTCGTCACTCGTCATCCATTAAGTATACTATCCATCTGCATTCTATACCTGTGGTGCATTTTAGACAGTTTTGCAGTTTGCTGACAGTGTCCACCAGTATACTATATATAGCAGTACGGTAGGCCACTGCTGTGTACCTACCTCTGTGTCGTCACTCGTCATCCATTAATTATACTATCCATCTGCATTCTATACCTGTGGTGCATTTTAGACAGTTTTGCAGTTTGCTGACAGTGTCCACCAGTATACTATATATAGCAGTACGGTAGGCCACTGCTGTGTACCTACCTCTGTGTCGTCACTCGTCATCCATTAAGTATACTATCCATCTGCATTCTATACCTGTGGTGCATTTTAGACAGTTTTGCAGTTTGCTGACTGTGTCCACCAGTATACTATATATAGCAGTACGGTAGGCCACTGCTGTGTACCTACCTCTGTGTCGTCACTCGTCATCCATTAAGTATACTATCCATCTACATTCTATACCTGTGGTGCATTTTAGACAGTTTTGCAGTTTGCTGACAGTGTCTACCAGTATACTATATATAGCAGTACGGTAGGCCACTGCTGTGTACCTACCTCTGTGTTGTCACTCGTCATCCATTCAGTATACTATCCATCTGCATTCTATACCTGTGGTACATTTTAGACAGTTTTGCAGTTTGCTGACAGTGTCCACCAGTATACTATATATAGCAGTATGGTAGGCCACTGCTGTGTACCTACCTCTGTGTCATCACTCGTCATCCATTAAGTATACTATCCATCTGCATTCTATACCTGTGGTGCATTTTAGACAGTTTTGCAGTTTGCTGACAGTGTCCACCAGTATACTATATATAGCAGTACGGTAGGCCACTGCTGTGTACCTACCTCTGTGTCGTCACTCGTCATCCATTAAGTATACTATCCATCTACATTCTATACCTGTGGTGCATTTTAGACAGTTTTGCAGTTTGCTTACAGTGTCCACCAGTTTACTTTATATAGCAGTACGGTAGGCCACTGCTATGTACCTACCTCTGTGTCGTCACTCGTCATCCATTAAGTATACTATCCATCTACATTCTATACCTGTGGTGCATTTTAGACAGTTTTGCAGTTTGCTGACAGTGTCCACCAGTATACTATATATAGCAGTACGGTAGGCCACTGCTGTGTACCTACCTCTGTGTCGTCACTCGTCATCCATTAAGTATACTATCCATCTACATTCTATACCTGTGGTGCATTTTAGACAGTTTTGCAGTTTGCTTACAGTGTCCACCAGTTTACTTTATATAGCAGTACGGTAGGCCACTGCTATGTACCTACCTCTGTGTCGTCACTCGTCATCCATTAAGTATACTATCCATCTACATTCTATACCTGTGGTGCATTTTAGACAGTTTTGCAGTTTGCTGACAGTGTCCACCAGTATACTATATATAGCAGTACGGTAGGCCACTGCTGTGTACCTACCTCTGTGTCGTCACTCGTCATCCATTAAGTATACTATCCATCTGCGTTCTATACCTGTGGTGCATTTTAGACAGTTTTGCAGTTTGCTGACAGTGTCCACCAGTATACTATATATAGCAGTACGGTAGGCCACTGCTGTGTACCTACCTCTGTGTCGTCACTCGTCATCAATTAAGTATACTATCCATCTTCATTCTATACCTGTGGTGCATTTTAGACAGTTTTGCAGTTTGCTGACAGTGTCCACCAGTATACTATAATTAGCAGTACGGTAGGCCACTGCTGTGTATCTACCTCTGTGTCGTCACTCGTCATCCATTAAGTATACTATCCATCTACATTCTATACCTGTGGTGCATTTTAGACAGTTTTGCAGTTTGCTGACAGTGTCTACCAGTATACTATATATAGCAGTACGGTAGGCCACTGCTGTGTACCTACCTCTGTGTTGTCACTCGTCATCCATTCAGTATACTATCCATCTGCATTCTATACCTGTGGTACATTTTAGACAGTTTTGCAGTTTGCTGACAGTGTCCACCAGTATACTATATATAGCAGTATGGTAGGCCACTGCTGTGTACCTACCTCTGTGTCATCACTCGTCATCCATTAAGTATACTATCCATCTGCATTCTATACCTGTGGTGCATTTTAGACAGTTTTGCAGTTTGCTGACAGTGTCCACCAGTATACTATATATAGCAGTACGGTAGGCCACTGCTGTGTACCTACCTCTGTGTCGTCACTCGTCATCCATTAAGTATACTATCCATCTGTATTCTATACCTGTGGTGCATTTTAGACAGTTTTGCAGTTTGCTTACAGTGTCCACCAGTTTACTTTATATAGCAGTACGGTAGGCCACTGCTGTGTACCTACCTCTGTGTCGTCACTCGTCATCCATTAAGTATACTATCCATCTACATTCTATACCTGTGGTGCATTTTAGACAGTTTTGCAGTTTGCTGACAGTGTCCACCAGTATACTATATATAGCAGTACGGTAGGCCACTGCTGTGTACCTACCTCTGTGTCGTCACTCGTCATCCATTAAGTATACTATCCATCTGCGTTCTATACCTGTGGTGCATTTTAGACAGTTTTGCAGTTTGCTGACAGTGTCCACCAGTATACTATATATAGCAGTACGGTAGGCCACTGCTGTGTACCTACCTCTGTGTCGTCACTCGTCATCAATTAAGTATACTATCCATCTTCATTCTATACCTGTGGTGCATTTTAGACAGTTTTGCAGTTTGCTGACAGTGTCCACCAGTATACTATAATTAGCAGTACGGTAGGCCACTGCTGTGTACCTACCTCTGTGTCGTCACTCGTCATCCATTAAGTATACTATCCATCTACATTCTATACCTGTGGTGCATTTTAGACAGTTTTGCAGTTTGCTGACAGTGTCCACCAGTATACTATATATAGCAGTACGGTAGGCCACTGCTGTGTACCTACCTCTGTGTCGTCACTCGTCATCTATTAAGTATACTATCCATCTACATTCTATACCTGTGGTGCATTTTAGAGAGTTTTGCAGTTTGCTGACTGTGTCCACCAGTATAATATATATAGCAGTACGGTAGGCCACTGCTGTGTACCTACCTCTGTGTCGTCACTCGTCATCCATTAAGTATACTATCCATCTGCATTCTATACCTGTGGTGCATTTTAGACAGTTTTGCAGTTTGCTGACAGTGTCCACCAGTATACTATATATAGCAGTACGGTAGGCCACTGCTGTGTACCTACCTCTGTGTCGTCACTCGTCATCCATTCAGTATACTATCCATCTGCATTCTATACCTGTAGTACATTTTAGACAGTTTTGCAGTTTGCTGACAGTGTCCACCAGTATACTATATATAGCAGTACGGTAGGCCACTGCTGTGTACCTACCTCTGTGTCGTCACTCGTCATCCATTAAGTATACTATCCATCTACATTCTATACCTGTGATGCATTTTAGACAGTTTTGCAGTTTGCTTACAGTGTCCACCAGTATACTTTATATAGCAGTACGGTAGGCCACTGCTGTGTACCTACCTCTGTGTCGTCACTCGTCAATCATTAAGTATACTATCCATCTACATTCTATACCTGTGGTGCATTTTAGACAGTTTTGCAGTTTGCTGACAGTGTCCACCAGTATACTATATATAGCAGTACGGTAGGCCACTGCTGTGTACCTACCTCTGTGTCGTCACTCGTCATCCATTAAGTATACTATCCATCTGCGTTCTATACCTGTGGTGCATTTTAGACAGTTTTGCAGTTTGCTGACAGTGTCCACCAGTATACTATATATAGCAGTACGGTAGGCCACTGCTGTGTACCTACCTCTGTGTCGTCACTCGTCATCCATTAAGTATACTATCCATCTTCATTCTATACCTGTGGTGCATTTTAGACAGTTTTGCAGTTTGCTGACAGTGTCCACCAGTATACTATAATTAGCAGTACGGTAGGCCACTGCTGTGTACCTACCTCTGTGTCGTCACTCGTCATCCATTAAGTATACTATCCATCTACATTCTATACCTGTGGTGCATTTTAGACAGTTTTGCAGTTTGCTGACAGTGTCCACCAGTATACTATATATAGCAGTACGGTAGGCCACTGCTGTGTACCTACCTCTGTGTCGTCACTCGTCATCTATTAAGTATACTATCCATCTACATTCTATACCTGTGGTGCATTTTAGACAGTTTTGCAGTTTGCTGACAGTGTCCACCAGTATAATATATATAGCAGTACGGTAGGCCACTGCTGTGTACCTACCTTAGTGTCGTCACTCGTCATCCGTTAAGTATACTATCCATCTGCATTCTATACCTGTGGTGCATTTTAGACAGTTTTGCAGTTTGCTGACAGTGTCCACCAGTTTACTATATATAGCAGTACGGTAGGCCACTGCTGTGTACCTACCTCTGTGTCGTCATTCGTCATCCATTAAGTATACTATCCATCTACATTCTATACCTGTGGTGCATTTTAGACAGTTTTGCAGTTTGCTGACAGTGTCCACCAGTATACTATATATAGCAGTACGGTAGGCCACTGCTGTGTATCTACCTCTGTGTCGTCACTCGTCATCCATTAAGTATACTATCCATCTGCATTCTATACCTGTGGTGCATTTTAGACAGTTTTGCAGTTTGCTGACAGTGTCCACCAGTTTACTATATATAGCAGTACGGTAGGCCACTGCTGTGTACCTACCTCTGTGTCGTCATTCGTCATCCATTAAGTATACTATCCATCTACATTCTATACCTGTGGTGCATTTTAGACAGTTTTGCAGTTTGCTGACAGTGTCCACCAGTATACTATATATAGCAGTACGGTAGGCCACTGCTGTGTACCTACCTCTGTGTCGTCACTCGTCATCCATTAAGTATACTATCCATCTGCATTCTATACCTGTGGTGCATTTTAGACAGTTTTGCAGTTTGCGGACAGTGTCCATTAGTATACTATATATAGCAGTACGGTAGGCCACTGCTGTGTACCTACCTCTGTGTCGTCACTCGTCATCCATTAAGTATACTATCCATCTGCGTTCTATACCTGTGGTGCATTTTAGACAGTTTTGCAGTTTGCTGACATTCTATACCTGTGGTGCATTTTAGACAGTTTTGCAGCTTGCTGACAGTGTCCACCAGTATACTATATATAGCAGTACGGTAGGCCACTGCTGTGTACCTACCTCTGTGTCGTCACTCGTCATCCATTAAGTATACTATCCATCTAAATTCTATACCTGTGGTGCATTTTAGACAGTTTTGCAGTTTGCTGACTGTGTCCACCAGTATACTATATATAGCAGTACGGTAGGCCACTGATGTGTACCTACCTCTATGTCGTCACTCGTCATCCATTAAGTATACTATCCATCTACATTCTATACCTGTGGTGCATTTTAGACAGTTTTGCAGTTTGCTGACAGTGTCCACTAGTATACTATATATAGCAGTACGGTAGGCCACTGCTGTGTACCTACCTCTGTGTCGTCACTCGTCATCCATTAAGTATACTATCCATCTACATTCTATACCTGTGGTGCATTTTAGACAGTTTTGCAGTTTGCTGACAGTGTCCACCAGTATACTATATATAGCAGTACGGTAGGCCACTGCTGTGTACCTACCTCTGTGTCGTCACTCGTCATCCATTAAGTATACTATCCATCTGCGTTCTATACCTGTGGTGCATTTTAGACTGTTTTGCAGTTTGCTGACAGTGTCCACCAGTATACTATATATAGCAGTACGGTAGGCCACTGCTGTGTACCTACCTCTGTGTCGTCACTCGTCATCCATTAAGTATACTATCCATCTTCATTCTATACCTGTGGTGCATTTTAGACAGTTTTGCAGTTTGCTGACAGTGTCCACCAGTATACTATAATTAGCAGTACGGTAGGCCACTGCTGTGTACCTACCTCTGTGTCGTCACTCGTCATCCATTAAGTATACTATCCATCTACATTCTATACCTGTGGTGCATTTTAGACAGTTTTGCAGTTTGCTGACAGTGTCCACCAGTATACTATATATAGCAGTATGGTAGGCCACTGCTGTGTACCTACCTCTGTGTCGTCACTCGTCATCTATTAAGTATACTATCCATCTACATTCTATACCTGTGGTGCATTTTAGACAGTTTTGCAGTTTGCTGACAGTGTCCACCAGTATAATATATATAGCAGTACGGTAGGCCACTGCTGTGTACCTACCTCTGTGTCGTCACTCGTCATCCATTAAGTATACTATCCATCTGCATTCTATACCTGTGGTGCATTTTAGACAGTTTTGCAGTTTGCTGACAGTGTCCACCAGTTTACTATATATAGCAGTACGGTAGGCCACTGCTGTGTACCTACCTCTGTGTCGTCACTCGTCATCCATTAAGTATACTATCCATCTACATTCTATACCTGTGGTGCATTTTAGACAGTTTTGCAGTTTGCTGACAGTGCCCACCAGTTTACTATATATAGCAGTACGGTAGGCCACTGCTGTGTACCTACCTCTGTGTCGTCATTCGTCATCCATTAAGTATACTATCCATCTACATTCTATACCTGTGGTGCATTTTAGACAGTTTTGCAGTTTGCTGACAGTGTCCACCAGTATACTATATATAGCAGTACGGTAGGCCACTGCTGTGTACCTACCTCTGTGTCGTCACTCGTCATCCATTAAGTATACTATCCATCTGCATTCTATACCTGTGGTGCATTTTAGACAGTTTTGCAGTTTGCGGACAGTGTCCATTAGTATACTATATATAGCAGTACAGTAGGCCACTGCTGTGTACCTACCTCTGTGTCGTCACTCGTCATCCATTAAGTATACTATCCATCTACATTCTATACCTGTGGTGCATTTTAGACAGTTTTGCAGTTTGCTGACAGTGTCCACCAGTATACTATAATTAGCAGTACGGTAGGCCACTGCTGTGTACCTACCTCTGTGTCGTCACTCGTCATCCATTAAGTATACTATCCATCTACATTCTATACTTGTGGTGCATTTTAGACAGTTTTGCAGTTTGCTGACAGTGTCCACCAGTATACTATATATAGCAGTACGGTAGGCCACTGCTGTGTACCTACCTCTGTGTCGTCACTCGTCATCCATTAAGTATACTATCCATCTTCATTCTATACCTGTGGTGCATTTTAGACAGTTTTGCAGTTTGCTGACAGTGTCCACCAGTATACTATAATTAGCAGTACGGTAGGCCACTGCTGTGTACCTACCTCTGTGTCGTCACTCGTCATCCATTAAGTATACTATCCATCTACATTCTATACCTGTGGTGCATTTTAGACAGTTTTGCAGTTTGCTGACAGTGTCCACCAGTATACTATATATAGCAGTATGGTAGGCCACTGCTGTGTACCTACCTCTGTGTCGTCACTCGTCATCTATTAAGTATACTATCCATCTACATTCTATACCTGTGGTGCATTTTAGACAGTTTTGCAGTTTGCTGACAGTGTCCACCAGTATAATATATATAGCAGTACGGTAGGCCACTGCTGTGTACCTACCTCTGTGTCGTCACTCGTCATCCATTAAGTATACTATCCATCTGCATTCTATACCTGTGGTGCATTTTAGACAGTTTTGCAGTTTGCTGACAGTGTCCACCAGTTTACTATATATAGCAGTACGGTAGGCCACTGCTGTGTACCTACCTCTGTGTCGTCACTCGTCATCCATTAAGTATACTATCCATCTACATTCTATACCTGTGGTGCATTTTAGACAGTTTTGCAGTTTGCTGACAGTGCCCACCAGTTTACTATATATAGCAGTACGGTAGGCCACTGCTGTGTACCTACCTCTGTGTCGTCATTCGTCATCCATTAAGTATACTATCCATCTACATTCTATACCTGTGGTGCATTTTAGACAGTTTTGCAGTTTGCTGACAGTGTCCACCAGTATACTATATATAGCAGTACGGTAGGCCACTGCTGTGTACCTACCTCTGTGTCGTCACTCGTCATCCATTAAGTATACTATCCATCTGCATTCTATACCTGTGGTGCATTTTAGACAGTTTTGCAGTTTGCGGACAGTGTCCATTAGTATACTATATATAGCAGTACAGTAGGCCACTGCTGTGTACCTACCTCTGTGTCGTCACTCGTCATCCATTAAGTATACTATCCATCTACATTCTATACCTGTGGTGCATTTTAGACAGTTTTGCAGTTTGCTGACAGTGTCCACCAGTATACTATAATTAGCAGTACGGTAGGCCACTGCTGTGTACCTACCTCTGTGTCGTCACTCGTCATCCATTAAGTATACTATCCATCTACATTCTATACTTGTGGTGCATTTTAGACAGTTTTGCAGTTTGCTGACAGTGTCCACCAGTATACTATATATAGCAGTACGGTAGGCCACTGCTGTGTACCTACCTCTGTGTCATCACTCGTCATCTATTAAGTATACTATCCATCTACATTCTATACCTGTGGTGCATTTTAGACAGTTTTGCAGTTTGCTGACAGTGTCCACCAGTATAATATATATAGCAGTACGGTAGGCCACTGCTGTGTACCTACCTCTGTGTCGTCACTCGTCATCCATTAAGTATACTATCCATCTGCATTCTATACCTGTGGTGCATTTTAGACAGTTTTGCAGTTTGCTGACAGTGTCCACCAGTTTACTATATATAGCAGTACGGTAGGCCACTGCTGTGTACCTACCTCTGTGTCGTCACTCGTCATCCATTAAGTATACTATCCATCTACATTCTATACCTGTGGTGCATTTTAGACAGTTTTGCAGTTTGCTGACAGTGTCCACCCGTATACTATATATAGCAGTACGGTAGGCCACTGCTGTGTACCTACCTCTGTGTCGTCACTCGTCATCCATTAAGTATACTATCCATCTACATTCTATACCTGTGGTGCATTTTAGACAGTTTTGCAGCTTGCTGACAGTGTCCACAAGTATACTATATATAGCAGTACGGTAGGCCACTGCTGTGTACCTACCTCTGTGTCATCACTCGTCATCCATTAAGTATACTATCCATCTAAATTCTATACCTGTGGTGCATTTTAGACAGTTTTGCAGTTTGCTGACTGTGTCCACCAGTATACTATATATAGCAGTACGGTAGGCCACTGATGTGTACCTACCTCTATGTCGTCACTCGTCATCCATTAAGTATACAATCCATCTACATTCTATACCTGTGGTGCATTTTAGACAGTTTTGCAGTTTGCTGACAGTGTCCACCAGTATACTATATATAGCAGTACGGTAGGCCACTGCTGTGTACCTACCTCTGTGTCGTCACTCGTCATCCATTAAGTATACTATCCATCTACATTCTATACCTGTGGTGCATTTTAATCAGTTTTGCAGTTTGCTGACAGTGTCCACCAGTATACTATATATAGCAGTACGGTAGGCCACTGCTGTGTACCTACCTCTGTGTCGTCACTCGTCATCCATTAAGTATACTATCCATCTGCATTCTATACCTGTGGTGCATTTTAGACAGTTTTGCAGTTTGCTGACAGTGTCCACCAGTATACTATATATAGCAGTACGGTAGGCCACTGCTGTGTACCTACCTCTGTGTCGTCACTCGTCATCCATTAAGTATACTATCCATCAACATTCTATACCTGTGGTGCATTTTAGACAGTTTTGCAGTTTGCTGACAGTGTCCACCAGTATACTATATATAGCAGTACGGTAGGCCACTGCTGTGTACCTACCTCTGTGTCGTCACTCGTCATCCATTAAGTATACTATCCATCTGTATTCTATACCTGTGGTGCATTTTAGACAGTTTTGCAGTTTGCTGACATTGTCCACCAGTATACTATATATAGCAGTACGGTAGGCCACTGCTGTGTACCTACCTCTGTGTCATCACTCGTCATCCATTAAGTATACTATCCATCTGCATTTTATACCTGTGGTGCATTTTAGACAGTTTTGCAGTTTGCTGACAGTGTCCACCAGTATACTATATATAGCAGTACGGTAGGCCACTGCTGTGTACCTACCTCTGTGTCGTCACTCGTCATCCATTAAGTATACTATCCATCTACATTCTATACCTGTGGTGCATTTTAGACAGTTTTGCAGTTTGCTGACAGTGTCCACCAGTATACTATATATAGCAGTACGGTAGGCCACTGCTGTGTACCTACCTCTGTGTCGTCACTCGTCATCCATTAAGTATACTATCCATCTAAATTCTATACCTGTGGTGCATTTTAGACAGTTTTGCAGTTTGCTGACAGTGTCCACCAGTATACTATATATAGCAGTACGGTAGGCCACTGCTGTGTACCTACCTCTGTGTCGTCACTCGTCATCCATTAAGTATACTATCCATCTGCATTCTATACCTGTGGTGCATTTTAGACAGTTTTGCAGTTTGCTGACAGTGTCCACCAGTATACTATATATAGCAGTACGGTAGGCCACTGCTGTGTACCTACCTCTGTGTCGTCACTCGTCATCCATTAAGTATACTATCCATCTACATTCTATACCTGTGGTGCATTTTAGACAGTTTTGCAGTTTGCTGACAGTGTCCACCAGTATACTATATATAGCAGTACGGTAGGCCACTGCTGTGTACCTACCTCTGTGTCGTCACTCGTCATCCATTAAGTATACTATCCATCTACATTCTATACCTGTGGTGCATTTTAGACAGTTTTGCAGTTTGCTGATAGTGTCCACCAGTATACTATATATAGCAGTACGGTAGGCCACTGCTGTGTACCTACCTCTGTGTCGTCACTCGTCATCCATTAAGTATACTATCCATCTGCATTCTATACCTGTGGTGCATTTTAGACAGTTTTGCAGTTTGCTGACAGTGTCCACCAGTATACTATATATAGCAGTACGGTAGGCCACTGCTGTGTACCTACCTCTGTGTCGTCACTCGTCATCCATTAAGTATACTATCCATCTGTATTCTATACCTGTGGTGCATTTTAGACAGTTTTGCAGTTTGCTGACATTGTCCACCAGTATACTATATATAGCAGTACGGTAGGCCACTGCTGTGTACCTACCTCTGTGTCATCACTCGTCATCCATTAAGTATACTATCCATCTGCATTTTATACCTGTGGTGCATTTTAGACAGTTTTGCAGTTTGCTGACAGTGTCCACCAGTATACTATATATAGCAGTACGGTAGGCCACTGCTGTGTACCTACCTCTGTGTCGTCACTCGTCATCCATTAAGTATACTATCCATCTACATTCTATACCTGTGGTGCATTTTAGACAGTTTTGCAGTTTGCTGACAGTGTCCACCAGTATACTATATATAGCAGTACGGTAGGCCACTGCTGTGTACCTACCTCTGTGTCGTCACTCGTCATCCATTAAGTATACTATCCATCTAAATTCTATACCTGTGGTGCATTTTAGACAGTTTTGCAGTTTGCTGACAGTGTCCACCAGTATACTATATATAGCAGTACGGTAGGCCACTGCTGTGTACCTACCTCTGTGTCGTCACTCGTCATCCATTAAGTATACTATCCATCTGCATTCTATACCTGTGGTGCATTTTAGACAGTTTTGCAGTTTGCTGACAGTGTCCACCAGTATACTATATATAGCAGTACGGTAGGCCACTGCTGTGTACCTACCTCTGTGTCGTCACTCGTCATCCATTAAGTATACTATCCATCTACATTCTATACCTTTGGTGCATTTTAGACAGTTTTGCAGTTTGCTGACAGTGTCCACCAGTATACTATATATAGCAGTACGGTAGGCCACTGCTGTGTACCTACCTCTGTGTCGTCACTCGTCATCCATTAAGTATACTATCCATCTACATTCTATACCTGTGGTGCATTTTAGACAGTTTTGCAGTTTGCTGATAGTGTCCACCAGTATACTATATATAGCAGTACGGTAGGCCACTGCTGTGTACCTACCTCTGTGTCGTCACTCGTCATCCATTAAGTATACTATCCATCTGCATTCTATACCTGTGGTGCATTTTAGACAGTTTTGCAGTTTGCTGACAGTGTCCACCAGTATACTATATATAGCAGTACGGTAGGCCACTGCTGTGTACCTACCTCTGTGTCGTCACTCTTCATCCATTAAGTATACTATCCATCTACATTCTATACCTGTGGTGCATTTTAGACAGTTTTGCAGTTTGCTGACAGTGTCCACCAGTATACTATATATAGCAGTACGGTAGGCCACTGCTGTGTACCTACCTCTGTGTCGTCACTCGTCATCCATTAAGTATACTATCCATCTACATTCTATACCTGTGGTGCATTTTAGACAGTTTTGCAGTTTGCTGATAGTGTCCACCAGTATACTATATATAGCAGTACGGTAGGCCACTGCTGTGTACCTACCTCTGTGTCGTCACTCGTCATCCATTAAGTATACTATCCATCTACATTCTATACCTGTGGTGCATTTTAGACAGTTTTGCAGTTTGCTGACAGTGTCCACCAGTATACTATATATAGCAGTACGGTAGGCCACTGCTGTGTACCTACCTCTGTGTCGTCACTCGTCATCCATTAAGTATACTATCCATCTAAATTCTATACCTGTGGTGCATTTTAGACAGTTTTGCAGTTTGCTGACAGTGTCCACCAGTATACTATATATAGCAGTACGGTAGGCCACTGCTGTGTACCTACCTCTGTGTCGTCACTCGTCATCCATTAAGTATACTATCCATCTGCATTCTATACCTGTGGTGCATTTTAGACAGTTTTGCAGTTTGCTGACAGTGTCCACCAGTATACTATATATAGCAGTACGGTAGGCCACTGCTGTGTACCTACCTCTGTGTCGTCACTCGTCATCCATTAAGTATACTATCCATCTACATTCTATACCTTTGGTGCATTTTAGACAGTTTTGCAGTTTGCTGACAGTGTCCACCAGTATACTATATATAGCAGTACGGTAGGCCACTGCTGTGTACCTACCTCTGTGTCGTCACTCGTCATCCATTAAGTATACTATCCATCTACATTCTATACCTGTGGTGCATTTTAGACAGTTTTGCAGTTTGCTGATAGTGTCCACCAGTATACTATATATAGCAGTACGGTAGGCCACTGCTGTGTACCTACCTCTGTGTCGTCACTCGTCATCCATTAAGTATACTATCCATCTGCATTCTATACCTGTGGTGCATTTTAGACAGTTTTGCAGTTTGCTGACAGTGTCCACCAGTATACTATATATAGCAGTACGGTAGGCCACTGCTGTGTACCTACCTCTGTGTCGTCACTCTTCATCCATTAAGTATACTATCCATCTACATTCTATACCTGTGGTGCATTTTAGACAGTTTTGCAGTTTGCTGACAGTGTCCACCAGTATACTATATATAGCAGTACGGTAGGCCACTGCTGTGTACCTACCTCTGTGTCGTCACTCGTCATCCATTAAGTATACTATCCATCTACATTCTATACCTGTGGTGCATTTTAGACAGTTTTGCAGTTTGCTGATAGTGTCCACCAGTATACTATATATAGCAGTACGGTAGGCCACTGCTGTGTACCTACCTCTGTGTCGTCACTCGTCATCCATTAAGTATACTATCCATCTGCATTCTATACCTGTGGTGCATTTTAGACAGTTTTGCAGTTTGCTGACAGTGTCCACCAGTATACTATATATAGCAGTACGGTAGGCCACTGCTGTGTACCTACCTCTGTGTCGTCACTCTTCATCCATTAAGTATACTATCCATCTACATTCTATACCTGTGGTGCATTTTAGACAGTTTTGCAGTTTGCTGACAGTGTCCACCAGTATACTATATATAGCAGTACGGTAGGCCACTGCTGTGTACCTACCTCTGTGTCGTCACTCGTCATCCATTAATTATACTATCCATCTGCATTCTATACCTGTGGTGCATTTTAGACAGTTTTGCAGTTTGCTGACAGTGTCCACCAGTATACTATATATAGCAGTACGGTAGGCCACTGCTGTGTACCTACCTCTGTGTCGTCACTCGTCATCCATTAAGTATACTATCCATCTGCATTCTATACCTGTGGTGCATTTGAGACAGTTTTGCAGTTTGCTGACAGTGTCCACCAGTATACTATATATAGCAGTACGGTAGGCCACTGCTGTGTACCTACCTCTGTGTCGTCACTCGTCATCCATTAAGTATACTATCCATCTACATTCTATACCTGTGGTGCATTTTAGACAGTTTTGCGGTTTGCTGACAGTGTCTACCAGTATACTATATATAGCAGTACGGTAGGCCACTGCTGTGTACCTACCTCTGTGTCGTCACTCGTCATCCATTAAGTATATTATCCATCTACATTCTATACCTGTGGTGCATTTTAGACAGTTTTGCAGTTTGCTGACAGTGTCCACCAGTATACTATATATAGCAGTACGGTAGGCCACTGCTGTGTACCTACCTCTGTGTCGACACTCGTCATCCATTAAGTATACTATCCATCTAAATTCTATACCTGTGGTGCATTTTAGAGAGTTTTGCAGTTTGCTGACTGTGTCCACCAGTATACTATATATAGCAGTACGGTAGGCCACTGCTGTGTACCTACCTCTGTGTCGTCACTCGTCATCCATTAAGTATACTATCCATCTGCATTCTATACCTGTGGTGCATTTTAGACAGTTTTGCAGTTTGCTGACAGTGTCTACCAGTATACTATATATAGCAGTACGGTAGGCCACTGCTGTGTACCTACCTCTGTGTCGTCACTCGTCATCCATTAAGTATACTATCCATCTACATTCTATACCTGTGGTGCATTTTAGACAGTTTTGCAGTTTGCTGACAGTGTCCACCAGTATACTGTATATAGCAGTACGGTAGGCCACTGCTGTGTACCTACCTCTGTGTCGTCACTCGTCATCCATTAAGTATACTATCCATCTGTATTCTATACCTGTGGTGCATTTTAGACAGTTTTGCAGTTTGCTGACTTGTCCACCAGTATACTATATATAGCAGTACGGTAGGCCACTGCTGTGTACCTACCTCTGTGTCATCACTCGTCATCCATTAAGTATACTATCCATCTGCATTCTATACCTGTGGTGCATTTTAGACAGTTTTGCAGTTTGCTGACAGTGTCCACCAGTATACTATATATAGCAGTACGGTAGGCCACTGCTGTGTACCTACCTCTGTGTCGTCACTCGTCATCCATTAAGTATACTATCCATCTACATTCTATACCTGTGGTGCATTTTAGACAGTTTTGCAGTTTGCTGACAGTGTCCACCAGTATACTATATATAGCAGTACGGTAGGCCACTGCTGTGTACCTACCTCTGTGTCGTCACTCGTCATCCATTAAGTATACTATCCATCTACATTCTATACCTGTGGTGCATTTTAGACAGTTTTGCAGTTTGCTGACAGTGTCCACCAGTATACTATATATAGCAGTACGGTAGGCCACTGCTGTGTACCTACCTCTGTGTCGTCACTCGTCATCCATTAAGTATACTATCCATCTACATTCTATACCTGTGGTGCATTTTAGACAGTTTTGCAGTTTGCTGACAGTGTCCACCAGTATACTATATATAGCAGTACGGTAGGCCACTGCTGTGTACCTACCTCTGTGTCATCACTCGTCATCCATTAAGTATACTATCCATCTGCATTCTATACCTGTGGTGCATTTTAGACAGTTTTGCAGTTTGCTGACAGTGTCCTCCAGTATACTATATATAGCAGTACGGTAGGCCACTGCTGAGTACCTACCTCTATGTCGTCACTCGTCATCCATTAAGTATACTATCCATCTACATTCTTTACCTGTGGTGCATTTTAGACAGTTTTGCAGTTTGCTGACAGTGTCCACCAGTATACTATATATAGCAGTACGGTAGGCCACTGCTGTGTACCTACCTCTGTGTCGTCACTCGTCATCCATTAATTATACTATCCATCTGCATTCTATACCTGTGGTGCATTTTAGACAGTTTTGCAGTTTGCTGACAGTGTCCACCAGTATACTATATATAGCAGTACGGTAGGCCACTGCTGTGTACCTACCTCTGTGTCGTCACTCGTCATCCATTAAGTATACTATCCATCTGCATTCTATACCTGTGGTGCATTTTAGACAGTTTTGCAGTTTGCTGACAGTGTCCACCAGTATACTATATATAGCAGTACGGTAGGCCACTGCTGTGTACCTACCTCTGTGTCGTCACTCGTCATCCATTAAGTATACTATCCATCTACATTCTATACCTGTGGTGCATTTTAGACAGTTTTGCAGTTTGCTGACAGTGTCTACCAGTATACTATATATAGCAGTACGGTAGGCCACTGCTGTGTACCTACTTCTGTGTTGTCACTCATCATCCATTCAGTATACTATCCATCTGCATTCTATACCTGTGGTACATTTTAGACAGTTTTGCAGTTTGCTGACAGTGTCCACCAGTATACTATATATAGCAGTATGGTAGGCCACTGCTGTGTACCTACCTCTGTGTCGTCACTCGTCATCCATTAAGTATACTATCCATCTGCATTCTATACCTGTGGTGCATTTGAGACAGTTTTGCAGTTTGCTGACAGTGTCCACCAGTATACTATATATAGCAGTACGGTAGGCCACTGCTGTGTACCTACCTCTGTGTCGTCACTCGTCATCCATTAAGTATACTATCCATCTACATTCTATACCTGTGGTGCATTTTAGACAGTTTTGCGGTTTGCTGACAGTGTCTACCAGTATACTATATATAGCAGTACGGTAGGCCACTGCTGTGTACCTACCTCTGTGTCGTCACTCGTCATCCATTAAGTATATTATCCATCTACATTCTATACCTGTGGTGCATTTTAGACAGTTTTGCAGTTTGCTGACAGTGTCCACCAGTATACTATATATAGCAGTACGGTAGGCCACTGCTGTGTACCTACCTCTGTGTCGACACTCGTCATCCATTAAGTATACTATCCATCTAAATTCTATACCTGTGGTGCATTTTAGAGAGTTTTGCAGTTTGCTGACTGTGTCCACCAGTATACTATATATAGCAGTACGGTAGGCCACTGATGTGTACCTACCTCTGTGTCGTCACTCGTCATCCATTAATATACTATCCATCTACATTCTATACCTGTGGTGCATTTTAGACAGTTTTGCAGTTTGCTGACAGTGTCCACCAGTATACTATATATAGCAGTACGGTAGGCCACTGCTGTGTACCTACCTCTGTGTCGTCACTCGTCATCCATTAAGTATACTATCCATCTACATTCTATACCTGTGGTGCATTTTAATCAGTTTTGCAGTTTGCTGACAGTGTCCACCAGTATACTATATATAGCAGTACGGTAGGCCACTGCTGTGTACCTACCTCTGTGTCGTCACTCGTCATCCATTAAGTATACTATCCATCTGCATTCTATACCTGTGGTGCATTTTAGACAGTTTTGCAGTTTGCTGACAGTGTCTACCAGTATACTATATATAGCAGTACGGTAGGCCACTGCTGTGTACCTACCTCTGTGTCGTCACTCGTCATCCATTAAGTATACTATCCATCTACATTCTATACCTGTGGTGCATTTTAGACAGTTTTGCAGTTTGCTGACAGTGTCCACCAGTATACTGTATATAGCAGTACGGTAGGCCACTGCTGTGTACCTACCTCTGTGTCGTCACTCGTCATCCATTAAGTATACTATCCATCTGTATTCTATACCTGTGGTGCATTTTAGACAGTTTTGCAGTTTGCTGACTTGTCCACCAGTATACTATATATAGCAGTACGGTAGGCCACTGCTGTGTACCTACCTCTGTGTCATCACTCGTCATCCATTAAGTATACTATCCATCTGCATTCTATACCTGTGGTGCATTTTAGACAGTTTTGCAGTTTGCTGACAGTGTCCACCAGTATACTATATATAGCAGTACGGTAGGCCACTGCTGTGTACCTACCTCTGTGTCGTCACTCGTCATCCATTAAGTATACTATCCATCTACATTCTATACCTGTGGTGCATTTTAGACAGTTTTGCAGTTTGCTGACAGTGTCCACCAGTATACTATATATAGCAGTACGGTAGGCCACTGCTGTGTACCTACCTCTGTGTCGTCACTCGTCATCCATTAAGTATACTATCCATCTACATTCTATACCTGTGGTGCATTTTAGACAGTTTTGCAGTTTGCTGACAGTGTCCACCAGTATACTATATATAGCAGTACGGTAGGCCACTGCTGTGTACCTACCTCTGTGTCGTCACTCGTCATCCATTAAGTATACTATCCATCTACATTCTATACCTGTGGTGCATTTTAGACAGTTTTGCAGTTTGCTGACAGTGTCCACCAGTATACTATATATAGCAGTACGGTAGGCCACTGCTGTGTACCTACCTCTGTGTCATCACTCGTCATCCATTAAGTATACTATCCATCTGCATTCTATACCTGTGGTGCATTTTAGACAGTTTTGCAGTTTGCTGACAGTGTCCTCCAGTATACTATATATAGCAGTACGGTAGGCCACTGCTGAGTACCTACCTCTATGTCGTCACTCGTCATCCATTAAGTATACTATCCATCTACATTCTTTACCTGTGGTGCATTTTAGACAGTTTTGCAGTTTGCTGACTGTGTCCACCAGTATACTATATATAGCAGTACGGTAGGCCACTGCTGTGTACCTACCTCTGTGTCGTCACTCGTCATCCATTAATTATACTATCCATCTGCATTCTATACCTGTGGTGCATTTTAGACAGTTTTGCAGTTTGCTGACAGTGTCCACCAGTATACTATATATAGCAGTACGGTAGGCCACTGCTGTGTACCTACCTCTGTGTCGTCACTCGTCATCCATTAAGTATACTATCCATCTGCATTCTATACCTGTGGTGCATTTTAGACAGTTTTGCAGTTTGCTGACAGTGTCCACCAGTATACTATATATAGCAGTACGGTAGGCCACTGCTGTGTACCTACCTCTGTGTCGTCACTCGTCATCCATTAAGTATACTATCCATCTACATTCTATACCTGTGGTGCATTTTAGACAATTTTGCAGTTTGCTGACAGTGTCTACCAGTATACTATATATAGCAGTACGGTAGGCCACTGCTGTGTACCTACTTCTGTGTTGTCACTCATCATCCATTCAGTATACTAATTATCTGCATTCTATACCTGTGGTACATTTTAGACAGTTTTGCAGTTTGCTGACAGTGTCCACCAGTATACTATATATAGCAGTATGGTAGGCCACTGCTGTGTACCTACCTCTGTGTCATCACTCGTCATCCATTAAGTATACTATCCATCTGCATTCTATACCTGTGGTGCATTTTAGACAGTTTTGCAGTTTGCTGACAGTGTCCACCAGTATACTATATATAGCAGTACGGTAGGCCACTGCTGTGTACCTACCTCTGTGTCGTCACTCGTCATCCATTAAGTATACTATCCATCTACATTCTATACCTGTGGTGCATTTTAGACAGTTTTGCAGTTTGCTTACAGTGTCCACCAGTATACTTTATATAGCAGTACGGTAGGCCACTGCTGTGTACCTACCTCTGTGTCGTCACTCGTCATCCATTAAGTATACTATCCATCTACATTCTATACCTGTGGTGCATTTTAGACAGTTTTGCAGTTTGCTGACAGTGTCCACCAGTATACTATACATAGCAGTACGGTAGGCCACTGCTGTGTACCTACCTCTGTGTCGTCACTCGTCATCCATTAAGTATACTATCCATCTTCATTCTATACCTGTGGTGCATTTTAGACAGTTTTGCAGTTTGCTGACAGTGTCCACCAGTATACTATAATTAGCAGTACGGTAGGCCACTGCTGTGTACCTACCTCTGTGTCGTCACTCGTCATCCATTAAGTATACTATCCATCTACATTCTATACCTGTGGTGCATTTTAGACAGTTTTGCAGTTGGCTGACAGTGTCCACCAGTATACTATATATAGCAGTACGGTAGGCCACTGCTGTGTACCTACCTCTGTGTCGTCACTCGTCATCTATTAAGTATACTATCCATCTACATTCTATACCTGTGGTGCATTTTAGACAGTTTTGCAGTTTGCTGACAGTGTCCACCAGTATACTATATATAGCAGTACGGTAGGCCACTGCTGTGTACCTACCTCTGTGTCGTCACTCGTCATCCATTAAGTATACTATCCATCTGCATTCTATACCTGTGGTGCATTTTAGACAGTTTTGCAGTTTGCTGACAGTGTCCACCAGTTTACTATATATAGCAGTACGGTAGGCCACTGCTGTGTACCTACCTCTGTGTCGTCACTCATCATCCATTAAGTATACTATCCATCTACATTCTATACCTGTGGTGCATTTTAGACAGTTTTGCAGTTTGCTGACAGTGTCCACCAGTTTACTATATATAGCAGTACGGTAGGCCACTGCTGTGTACCTACCTCTGTGTCGTCATTCGTCATCCATTAAGTATACTATCCATCTACATTCTATACCTGTGGTACATTTTAGACAGTTTTGCAGTTTGCTGACAGTGTCCACCAGTATACTATATATAGCAGTATGGTAGGCCACTGCTGTGTACCTACCTCTGTGTCATCACTCGTCATCCATTAAGTATACTATCCATCTGCATTCTATACCTGTGGTGCATTTTAGACAGTTTTGCAGTTTGCTGACAGTGTCCACCAGTATACTATATATAGCAGTACGGTAGGCCACTGCTGTGTACCTACCTCTGTGTCGTCACTCGTCATCCATTAAGTATACTATCCATCTACATTCTATACCTGTGGTGCATTTTAGACAGTTTTGCAGTTTGCTTACAGTGTCCACCAGTATACTTTATATAGCAGTACGGTAGGCCACTGCTGTGTACCTACCTCTGTGTCGTCACTCGTCATCCATTAAGTATACTATCCATCTACATTCTATACCTGTGGTGCATTTTAGACAGTTTTGCAGTTTGCTGACAGTGTCCACCAGTATACTATACATAGCAGTACGGTAGGCCACTGCTGTGTACCTACCTCTGTGTCGTCACTCGTCATCCATTAAGTATACTATCCATCTTCATTCTATACCTGTGGTGCATTTTAGACAGTTTTGCAGTTTGCTGACAGTGTCCACCAGTATACTATAATTAGCAGTACGGTAGGCCACTGCTGTGTACCTACCTCTGTGTCGTCACTCGTCATCCATTAAGTATACTATCCATCTACATTCTATACCTGTGGTGCATTTTAGACAGTTTTGCAGTTGGCTGACAGTGTCCACCAGTATACTATATATAGCAGTACGGTAGGCCACTGCTGTGTACCTACCTCTGTGTCGTCACTCGTCATCTATTAAGTATACTATCCATCTACATTCTATACCTGTGGTGCATTTTAGACAGTTTTGCAGTTTGCTGACAGTGTCCACCAGTATACTATATATAGCAGTACGGTAGGCCACTGCTGTGTACCTACCTCTGTGTCGTCACTCGTCATCCATTAAGTATACTATCCATCTGCATTCTATACCTGTGGTGCATTTTAGACAGTTTTGCAGTTTGCTGACAGTGTCCACCAGTTTACTATATATAGCAGTACGGTAGGCCACTGCTGTGTACCTACCTCTGTGTCGTCACTCATCATCCATTAAGTATACTATCCATCTACATTCTATACCTGTGGTGCATTTTAGACAGTTTTGCAGTTTGCTGACAGTGTCCACCAGTTTACTATATATAGCAGTACGGTAGGCCACTGCTGTGTACCTACCTCTGTGTCGTCATTCGTCATCCATTAAGTATACTATCCATCTACATTCTATACCTGTGGTGCATTTTAGACAGTTTTGCAGTTTGCTGACAGTGTCCACCAGTATACTATATATAGCAGTACGGTAGGCCACTGCTGTGTACCTACCTCTGTGTCGTCACTCGTCATCCATTAAGTATACTATCCATCTACATTCTATACCTGTGGTGCATTTTAGACAGTTTTGCAGTTTGCTGACAGTGTCCACCAGTATACTATATATAGCAGTACGGTAGGCCACTGCTGTGTACCTACCTCTGTGTCGTCACTCGTCATCCATTAAGTATACTATCCATCTACATTCTATACCTGTGGTGCATTTTAGACAGTTTTGCAGTTTGCTGATAGTGTCCACCAGTATACTATATATAGCAGTACGGTAGGCCACTGCTGTGTACCTACCTCTGTGTCGTCACTCGTCATCCATTAAGTATACTATCCATCTGCATTCTATACCTGTGGTGCATTTTAGACAGTTTTGCAGTTTGCTGACAGTGTCCACCAGTATACTATATATAGCAGTACGGTAGGCCACTGCTGTGTACCTACCTCTGTGTCGTCACTCTTCATCCATTAAGTATACTATCCATCTACATTCTATACCTGTGGTGCATTTTAGACAGTTTTGCAGTTTGCTGACAGTGTCCACCAGTATACTATATATAGCAGTACGGTAGGCCACTGCTGTGTACCTACCTCTGTGTCGTCACTCGTCATCCATTAAGTATACTATCCATCTACATTCTATACCTGTGGTGCATTTTAGACAGTTTTGCAGTTTGCTGATAGTGTCCACCAGTATACTATATATAGCAGTACGGTAGGCCACTGCTGTGTACCTACCTCTGTGTCGTCACTCGTCATCCATTAAGTATACTATCCATCTGCATTCTATACCTGTGGTGCATTTTAGACAGTTTTGCAGTTTGCTGACAGTGTCCACCAGTATACTATATATAGCAGTACGGTAGGCCACTGCTGTGTACCTACCTCTGTGTCGTCACTCTTCATCCATTAAGTATACTATCCATCTACATTCTATACCTGTGGTGCATTTTAGACAGTTTTGCAGTTTGCTGACAGTGTCCACCAGTATACTATATATAGCAGTACGGTAGGCCACTGCTGTGTACCTACCTCTGTGTCGTCACTCGTCATCCATTAATTATACTATCCATCTGCATTCTATACCTGTGGTGCATTTTAGACAGTTTTGCAGTTTGCTGACAGTGTCCACCAGTATACTATATATAGCAGTACGGTAGGCCACTGCTGTGTACCTACCTCTGTGTCGTCACTCGTCATCCATTAAGTATACTATCCATCTGCATTCTATACCTGTGGTGCATTTGAGACAGTTTTGCAGTTTGCTGACAGTGTCCACCAGTATACTATATATAGCAGTACGGTAGGCCACTGCTGTGTACCTACCTCTGTGTCGTCACTCGTCATCCATTAAGTATACTATCCATCTACATTCTATACCTGTGGTGCATTTTAGACAGTTTTGCGGTTTGCTGACAGTGTCTGCCAGTATACTATATATAGCAGTACGGTAGGCCACTGCTGTGTACCTACCTCTGTGTCGTCACTCGTCATCCATTAAGTATATTATCCATCTACATTCTATACCTGTGGTGCATTTTAGACAGTTTTGCAGTTTGCTGACAGTGTCCACCAGTATACTATATATAGCAGTACGGTAGGCCACTGCTGTGTACCTACCTCTGTGTCGACACTCGTCATCCATTAAGTATACTATCCATCTAAATTCTATACCTGTGGTGCATTTTAGAGAGTTTTGCAGTTTGCTGACTGTGTCCACCAGTATACTATATATAGCAGTACGGTAGGCCACTGCTGTGTACCTACCTCTGTGTCGTCACTCGTCATCCATTAAGTATACTATCCATCTGCATTCTATACCTGTGGTGCATTTTAGACAGTTTTGCAGTTTGCTGACAGTGTCTACCAGTATACTATATATAGCAGTACGGTAGGCCACTGCTGTGTACCTACCTCTGTGTCGTCACTCGTCATCCATTAAGTATACTATCCATCTACATTCTATACCTGTGGTGCATTTTAGACAGTTTTGCAGTTTGCTGACAGTGTCCACCAGTATACTGTATATAGCAGTACGGTAGGCCACTGCTGTGTACCTACCTCTGTGTCGTCACTCGTCATCCATTAAGTATACTATCCATCTGTATTCTATACCTGTGGTGCATTTTAGACAGTTTTGCAGTTTGCTGACTTGTCCACCAGTATACTATATATAGCAGTACGGTAGGCCACTGCTGTGTACCTACCTCTGTGTCATCACTCGTCATCCATTAAGTATACTATCCATCTGCATTCTATACCTGTGGTGCATTTTAGACAGTTTTGCAGTTTGCTGACAGTGTCCACCAGTATACTATATATAGCAGTACGGTAGGCCACTGCTGTGTACCTACCTCTGTGTCGTCACTCGTCATCCATTAAGTATACTATCCATCTACATTCTATACCTGTGGTGCATTTTAGACAGTTTTGCAGTTTGCTGACAGTGTCCACCAGTATACTATATATAGCAGTACGGTAGGCCACTGCTGTGTACCTACCTCTGTGTCGTCACTCGTCATCCATTAAGTATACTATCCATCTACATTCTATACCTGTGGTGCATTTTAGACAGTTTTGCAGTTTGCTGACAGTGTCCACCAGTATACTATATATAGCAGTACGGTAGGCCACTGCTGTGTACCTACCTCTGTGTCGTCACTCGTCATCCATTAAGTATACTATCCATCTACATTCTATACCTGTGGTGCATTTTAGACAGTTTTGCAGTTTGCTGACAGTGTCCACCAGTATACTATATATAGCAGTACGGTAGGCCACTGCTGTGTACCTACCTCTGTGTCATCACTCGTCATCCATTAAGTATACTATCCATCTGCATTCTATACCTGTGGTGCATTTTAGACAGTTTTGCAGTTTGCTGACAGTGTCCTCCAGTATACTATATATAGCAGTACGGTAGGCCACTGCTGAGTACCTACCTCTATGTCGTCACTCGTCATCCATTAAGTATACTATCCATCTACATTCTTTACCTGTGGTGCATTTTAGACAGTTTTGCAGTTTGCTGACAGTGTCCACCAGTATACTATATATAGCAGTACGGTAGGCCACTGCTGTGTACCTACCTCTGTGTCGTCACTCGTCATCCATTAATTATACTATCCATCTGCATTCTATACCTGTGGTGCATTTTAGACAGTTTTGCAGTTTGCTGACAGTGTCCACCAGTATACTATATATAGCAGTACGGTAGGCCACTGCTGTGTACCTACCTCTGTGTCGTCACTCGTCATCCATTAAGTATACTATCCATCTGCATTCTATACCTGTGGTGCATTTTAGACAGTTTTGCAGTTTGCTGACAGTGTCCACCAGTATACTGTATATAGCAGTACGGTAGGCCACTGCTGTGTACCTACCTCTGTGTCGTCACTCGTCATCCATTAAGTATACTATCCATCTGTATTCTATACCTGTGGTGCATTTTAGACAGTTTTGCAGTTTGCTGACTTGTCCACCAGTATACTACATATAGCAGTACGGTAGGCCACTGCTGTGTACCTACCTCTGTGTCATCACTCGTCATCCATTAAGTATACTATCCATCTGCATTCTATACCTGTGGTGCATTTTAGACAGTTTTGCAGTTTGCTGACAGTGTCCACCAGTATACTATATATAGCAGTACGGTAGGCCACTGCTGTGTACCTACCTCTGTGTCGTCACTCGTCATCCATTAAGTATACTATCCATCTACATTCTATACCTGTGGTGCATTTTAGACAGTTTTGCAGTTTGCTGACAGTGTCCACCAGTATACTATATATAGCAGTACGGTAGGCCACTGCTGTGTACCTACCTCTGTGTCGTCACTCGTCATCCATTAAGTATACTATCCATCTACATTCTATACCTGTGGTGCATTTTAGACAGTTTTGCAGTTTGCTGACAGTGTCCACCAGTATACTATATATAGCAGTACGGTAGGCCACTGCTGTGTACCTACCTCTGTGTCGTCACTCGTCATCCATTAAGTATACTATCCATCTACATTCTATACCTGTGGTGCATTTTAGACAGTTTTGCAGTTTGCTGACAGTGTCCACCAGTATACTATATATAGCAGTACGGTAGGCCACTGCTGTGTACCTACCTCTGTGTCATCACTCGTCATCCATTAAGTATACTATCCATCTGCATTCTATACCTGTGGTGCATTTTAGACAGTTTTGCAGTTTGCTGACAGTGTCCTCCAGTATACTATATATAGCAGTACGGTAGGCCACTGCTGAGTACCTACCTCTATGTCGTCACTCGTCATCCATTAAGTATACTATCCATCTACATTCTTTACCTGTGGTGCATTTTAGACAATTTTGCAGTTTGCTGACAGTGTCCACCAGTATACTATATATAGCAGTACGGTAGGCCACTGCTGTGTACCTACCTCTGTGTCGTCACTCGTCATCCATTAATTATACTATCCATCTGCATTCTATACCTGTGGTGCATTTTAGACAGTTTTGCAGTTTGCTGACAGTGTCCACCAGTATACTATATATAGCAGTACGGTAGGCCACTGCTGTGTACCTACCTCTGTGTCGTCACTCGTCATCCATTAAGTATACTATCCATCTGCATTCTATACCTGTGGTGCATTTTAGACAGTTTTGCAGTTTGCTGACAGTGTCCACCAGTATACTATATATAGCAGTACGGTAGGCCACTGCTGTGTACCTACCTCTGTGTCGTCACTCGTCATCCATTAAGTATACTATCCATCTACATTCTATACCTGTGGTGCATTTTAGACAGTTTTGCAGTTTGCTGACAGTGTCTACCAGTATACTATATATAGCAGTACGGTAGGCCACTGCTGTGTACCTACTTCTGTGTTGTCACTCATCATCCATTCAGTATACTATCCATCTGCATTCTATACCTGTGGTACATTTTAGACAGTTTTGCAGTTTGCTGACAGTGTCCACCAGTATACTATATATAGCAGTATGGTAGGCCACTGCTGTGTACCTACCTCTGTGTCGTCACTCGTCATCCATTAAGTATACTATCCATCTGCATTCTATACCTGTGGTGCATTTGAGACAGTTTTGCAGTTTGCTGACAGTGTCCACCAGTATACTATATATAGCAGTACGGTAGGCCACTGCTGTGTACCTACCTCTGTGTCGTCACTCGTCATCCATTAAGTATACTATCCATCTACATTCTATACCTGTGGTGCATTTTAGACAGTTTTGCGGTTTGCTGACAGTGTCTACCAGTATACTATATATAGCAGTACGGTAGGCCACTGCTGTGTACCTACCTCTGTGTCGTCACTCGTCATCCATTAAGTATATTATCCATCTACATTCTATACCTGTGGTGCATTTTAGACAGTTTTGCAGTTTGCTGACAGTGTCCACCAGTATACTATATATAGCAGTACGGTAGGCCACTGCTGTGTACCTACCTCTGTGTCGACACTCGTCATCCATTAAGTATACTATCCATCTAAATTCTATACCTGTGGTGCATTTTAGAGAGTTTTGCAGTTTGCTGACTGTGTCCACCAGTATACTATATATAGCAGTACGGTAGGCCACTGATGTGTACCTACCTCTGTGTCGTCACTCGTCATCCATTAATATACTATCCATCTACATTCTATACCTGTGGTGCATTTTAGACAGTTTTGCAGTTTGCTGACAGTGTCCACCAGTATACTATATATAGCAGTACGGTAGGCCACTGCTGTGTACCTACCTCTGTGTCGTCACTCGTCATCCATTAAGTATACTATCCATCTACATTCTATACCTGTGGTGCATTTTAATCAGTTTTGCAGTTTGCTGACAGTGTCCACCAGTATACTATATATAGCAGTACGGTAGGCCACTGCTGTGTACCTACCTCTGTGTCGTCACTCGTCATCCATTAAGTATACTATCCATCTGCATTCTATACCTGTGGTGCATTTTAGACAGTTTTGCAGTTTGCTGACAGTGTCTACCAGTATACTATATATAGCAGTACGGTAGGCCACTGCTGTGTACCTACCTCTGTGTCGTCACTCGTCATCCATTAAGTATACTATCCATCTACATTCTATACCTGTGGTGCATTTTAGACAGTTTTGCAGTTTGCTGACAGTGTCCACCAGTATACTGTATATAGCAGTACGGTAGGCCACTGCTGTGTACCTACCTCTGTGTCGTCACTCGTCATCCATTAAGTATACTATCCATCTGTATTCTATACCTGTGGTGCATTTTAGACAGTTTTGCAGTTTGCTGACTTGTCCACCAGTATACTATATATAGCAGTACGGTAGGCCACTGCTGTGTACCTACCTCTGTGTCATCACTCGTCATCCATTAAGTATACTATCCATCTGCATTCTATACCTGTGGTGCATTTTAGACAGTTTTGCAGTTTGCTGACAGTGTCCACCAGTATACTATATATAGCAGTACGGTAGGCCACTGCTGTGTACCTACCTCTGTGTCGTCACTCGTCATCCATTAAGTATACTATCCATCTACATTCTATACCTGTGGTGCATTTTAGACAGTTTTGCAGTTTGCTGACAGTGTCCACCAGTATACTATATATAGCAGTACGGTAGGCCACTGCTGTGTACCTACCTCTGTGTCGTCACTCGTCATCCATTAAGTATACTATCCATCTACATTCTATACCTGTGGTGCATTTTAGACAGTTTTGCAGTTTGCTGACAGTGTCCACCAGTATACTATATATAGCAGTACGGTAGGCCACTGCTGTGTACCTACCTCTGTGTCGTCACTCGTCATCCATTAAGTATACTATCCATCTACATTCTATACCTGTGGTGCATTTTAGACAGTTTTGCAGTTTGCTGACAGTGTCCACCAGTATACTATATATAGCAGTACGGTAGGCCACTGCTGTGTACCTACCTCTGTGTCATCACTCGTCATCCATTAAGTATACTATCCATCTGCATTCTATACCTGTGGTGCATTTTAGACAGTTTTGCAGTTTGCTGACAGTGTCCTCCAGTATACTATATATAGCAGTACGGTAGGCCACTGCTGAGTACCTACCTCTATGTCGTCACTCGTCATCCATTAAGTATACTATCCATCTACATTCTTTACCTGTGGTGCATTTTAGACAATTTTGCAGTTTGCTGACAGTGTCCACCAGTATACTATATATAGCAGTACGGTAGGCCACTGCTGTGTACCTACCTCTGTGTCGTCACTCGTCATCCATTAATTATACTATCCATCTGCATTCTATACCTGTGGTGCATTTTAGACAGTTTTGCAGTTTGCTGACAGTGTCCACCAGTATACTATATATAGCAGTACGGTAGGCCACTGCTGTGTACCTACCTCTGTGTCGTCACTCGTCATCCATTAAGTATACTATCCATCTGCATTCTATACCTGTGGTGCATTTTAGACAGTTTTGCAGTTTGCTGACAGTGTCCACCAGTATACTATATATAGCAGTACGGTAGGCCACTGCTGTGTACCTACCTCTGTGTCGTCACTCGTCATCCATTAAGTATACTATCCATCTACATTCTATACCTGTGGTGCATTTTAGACAGTTTTGCAGTTTGCTGACAGTGTCTACCAGTATACTATATATAGCAGTACGGTAGGCCACTGCTGTGTACCTACTTCTGTGTTGTCACTCATCATCCATTCAGTATACTATCCATCTGCATTCTATACCTGTGGTACATTTTAGACAGTTTTGCAGTTTGCTGACAGTGTCCACCAGTATACTATATATAGCAGTATGGTAGGCCACTGCTGTGTACCTACCTCTGTGTCGTCACTCGTCATCCATTAAGTATACTATCCATCTGCATTCTATACCTGTGGTGCATTTGAGACAGTTTTGCAGTTTGCTGACAGTGTCCACCAGTATACTATATATAGCAGTACGGTAGGCCACTGCTGTGTACCTACCTCTGTGTCGTCACTCGTCATCCATTAAGTATACTATCCATCTACATTCTATACCTGTGGTGCATTTTAGACAGTTTTGCGGTTTGCTGACAGTGTCTACCAGTATACTATATATAGCAGTACGGTAGGCCACTGCTGTGTACCTACCTCTGTGTCGTCACTCGTCATCCATTAAGTATATTATCCATCTACATTCTATACCTGTGGTGCATTTTAGACAGTTTTGCAGTTTGCTGACAGTGTCCACCAGTATACTATATATAGCAGTACGGTAGGCCACTGCTGTGTACCTACCTCTGTGTCGACACTCGTCATCCATTAAGTATACTATCCATCTAAATTCTATACCTGTGGTGCATTTTAGAGAGTTTTGCAGTTTGCTGACTGTGTCCACCAGTATACTATATATAGCAGTACGGTAGGCCACTGATGTGTACCTACCTCTGTGTCGTCACTCGTCATCCATTAATATACTATCCATCTACATTCTATACCTGTGGTGCATTTTAGACAGTTTTGCAGTTTGCTGACAGTGTCCACCAGTATACTATATATAGCAGTACGGTAGGCCACTGCTGTGTACCTACCTCTGTGTCGTCACTCGTCATCCATTAAGTATACTATCCATCTACATTCTATACCTGTGGTGCATTTTAATCAGTTTTGCAGTTTGCTGACAGTGTCCACCAGTATACTATATATAGCAGTACGGTAGGCCACTGCTGTGTACCTACCTCTGTGTCGTCACTCGTCATCCATTAAGTATACTATCCATCTGCATTCTATACCTGTGGTGCATTTTAGACAGTTTTGCAGTTTGCTGACAGTGTCTACCAGTATACTATATATAGCAGTACGGTAGGCCACTGCTGTGTACCTACCTCTGTGTCGTCACTCGTCATCCATTAAGTATACTATCCATCTACATTCTATACCTGTGGTGCATTTTAGACAGTTTTGCAGTTTGCTGACAGTGTCCACCAGTATACTGTATATAGCAGTACGGTAGGCCACTGCTGTGTACCTACCTCTGTGTCGTCACTCGTCATCCATTAAGTATACTATCCATCTGTATTCTATACCTGTGGTGCATTTTAGACAGTTTTGCAGTTTGCTGACTTGTCCACCAGTATACTATATATAGCAGTACGGTAGGCCACTGCTGTGTACCTACCTCTGTGTCATCACTCGTCATCCATTAAGTATACTATCCATCTGCATTCTATACCTGTGGTGCATTTTAGACAGTTTTGCAGTTTGCTGACAGTGTCCACCAGTATACTATATATAGCAGTACGGTAGGCCACTGCTGTGTACCTACCTCTGTGTCGTCACTCGTCATCCATTAAGTATACTATCCATCTACATTCTATACCTGTGGTGCATTTTAGACAGTTTTGCAGTTTGCTGACAGTGTCCACCAGTATACTATATATAGCAGTACGGTAGGCCACTGCTGTGTACCTACCTCTGTGTCGTCACTCGTCATCCATTAAGTATACTATCCATCTACATTCTATACCTGTGGTGCATTTTAGACAGTTTTGCAGTTTGCTGACAGTGTCCACCAGTATACTATATATAGCAGTACGGTAGGCCACTGCTGTGTACCTACCTCTGTGTCGTCACTCGTCATCCATTAAGTATACTATCCATCTACATTCTATACCTGTGGTGCATTTTAGACAGTTTTGCAGTTTGCTGACAGTGTCCACCAGTATACTATATATAGCAGTACGGTAGGCCACTGCTGTGTACCTACCTCTGTGTCATCACTCGTCATCCATTAAGTATACTATCCATCTGCATTCTATACCTGTGGTGCATTTTAGACAGTTTTGCAGTTTGCTGACAGTGTCCTCCAGTATACTATATATAGCAGTACGGTAGGCCACTGCTGAGTACCTACCTCTATGTCGTCACTCGTCATCCATTAAGTATACTATCCATCTACATTCTTTACCTGTGGTGCATTTTAGACAGTTTTGCAGTTTGCTGACAGTGTCCACCAGTATACTATATATAGCAGTACGGTAGGCCACTGCTGTGTACCTACCTCTGTGTCGTCACTCGTCATCCATTAATTATACTATCCATCTGCATTCTATACCTGTGGTGCATTTTAGACAGTTTTGCAGTTTGCTGACAGTGTCCACCAGTATACTATATATAGCAGTACGGTAGGCCACTGCTGTGTACCTACCTCTGTGTCGTCACTCGTCATCCATTAAGTATACTATCCATCTGCATTCTATACCTGTGGTGCATTTTAGACAGTTTTGCAGTTTGCTGACAGTGTCCACCAGTATACTATATATAGCAGTACGGTAGGCCACTGCTGTGTACCTACCTCTGTGTCGTCACTCGTCATCCATTAAGTATACTATCCATCTACATTCTATACCTGTGGTGCATTTTAGACAGTTTTGCAGTTTGCTGACAGTGTCTACCAGTATACTATATATAGCAGTACGGTAGGCCACTGCTGTGTACCTACTTCTGTGTTGTCACTCATCATCCATTCAGTATACTATCCATCTGCATTCTATACCTGTGGTACATTTTAGACAGTTTTGCAGTTTGCTGACAGTGTCCACCAGTATACTATATATAGCAGTATGGTAGGCCACTGCTGTGTACCTACCTCTGTGTCATCACTCGTCATCCATTAAGTATACTATCCATCTGCATTCTATACCTGTGGTGCATTTTAGACAGTTTTGCAGTTTGCTGACAGTGTCCACCAGTATACTATATATAGCAGTACGGTAGGCCACTGCTGTGTACCTACCTCTGTGTCGTCACTCGTCATCCATTAAGTATACTATCCATCTACATTCTATACCTGTGGTGCATTTTAGACAGTTTTGCAGTTTGCTTACAGTGTCCACCAGTATACTTTATATAGCAGTACGGTAGGCCACTGCTGTGTACCTACCTCTGTGTCGTCACTCGTCATCCATTAAGTATACTATCCATCTACATTCTATACCTGTGGTGCATTTTAGACAGTTTTGCAGTTTGCTGACAGTGTCCACCAGTATACTATACATAGCAGTACGGTAGGCCACTGCTGTGTACCTACCTCTGTGTCGTCACTCGTCATCCATTAAGTATACTATCCATCTTCATTCTATACCTGTGGTGCATTTTAGACAGTTTTGCAGTTTGCTGACAGTGTCCACCAGTATACTATAATTAGCAGTACGGTAGGCCACTGCTGTGTACCTACCTCTGTGTCGTCACTCGTCATCCATTAAGTATACTATCCATCTACATTCTATACCTGTGGTGCATTTTAGACAGTTTTGCAGTTGGCTGACAGTGTCCACCAGTATACTATATATAGCAGTACGGTAGGCCACTGCTGTGTACCTACCTCTGTGTCGTCACTCGTCATCTATTAAGTATACTATCCATCTACATTCTATACCTGTGGTGCATTTTAGACAGTTTTGCAGTTTGCTGACAGTGTCCACCAGTATACTATATATAGCAGTACGGTAGGCCACTGCTGTGTACCTACCTCTGTGTCGTCACTCGTCATCCATTAAGTATACTATCCATCTGCATTCTATACCTGTGGTGCATTTTAGACAGTTTTGCAGTTTGCTGACAGTGTCCACCAGTTTACTATATATAGCAGTACGGTAGGCCACTGCTGTGTACCTACCTCTGTGTCGTCACTCATCATCCATTAAGTATACTATCCATCTACATTCTATACCTGTGGTGCATTTTAGACAGTTTTGCAGTTTGCTGACAGTGTCCACCAGTTTACTATATATAGCAGTACGGTAGGCCACTGCTGTGTACCTACCTCTGTGTCGTCATTCGTCATCCATTAAGTATACTATCCATCTACATTCTATACCTGTGGTGCATTTTAGACAGTTTTGCAGTTTGCTGACAGTGTCCACCAGTATACTATATATAGCAGTACGGTAGGCCACTGCTGTGTACCTACCTCTGTGTCGTCACTCGTCATCCATTAAGTATACTATCCATCTACATTCTATACCTGTGGTGCATTTTAGACAGTTTTGCAGTTTGCGGACAGTGTCCATTAGTATACTATATATAGCAGTACGGTAGGCCACTGCTGTGTACCTACCTCTGTGTCGTCACTCGTCATCCATTAAGTATTCTATCCATCTACATTCTATACCTGTGGTGCATTTTAGACAGTTTTGCAGTTTGCTGACAGTGTCCACCAGTATACTATATATAGCAGTACGGTAGGCCACCGCTGTGTACCTACCTCTGTGTCGTCACTCGTCATCCATTAAGTATACTATCCATCTGTATTCTATACCTGTGGTGCATTTTAGACAGTTTTGCAGTTTGCTGACATTGTCCACCAGTATACTATATATAGCAGTACGGTAGGCCACTGCTGTGTACCTACCTCTGTGTCATCACTCGTCATCCATTAAGTATACTATCCATCTGCATTTTATACCTGTGGTGCATTTTAGACAGTTTTGCAGTTTGCTGACAGTGTCCACCAGTATACTATATATAGCTGTACGGTAGGCCACTGCTGTGTACCTACCTCTGTGTCGTCACTCGTCATCCATTAAGTATACTATCCATCTACATTCTATACCTGTGGTGCATTTTAGACAGTTTTGCAGTTTGCTGACAGTGTCCACCAGTATACTATATATAGCAGTACGGTAGGCCACTGCTGTGTACCTACCTCTGTGTCGTCACTCGTCATCCATTAAGTATACTATCCATCTAAATTCTATACCTGTGGTGCATTTTAGACAGTTTTGCAGTTTGCTGACAGTGTCCACCAGTATACTATATATAGCAGTACGGTAGGCCACTGCTGTGTACCTACCTCTGTGTCGTCACTCGTCATCCATTAAGTATACTATCCATCTGCATTCTATACCTGTGGTGCATTTTAGACAGTTTTGCAGTTTGCTGACAGTGTCCACCAGTATACTATATATAGCAGTACGGTAGGCCACTGCTGTGTACCTACCTCTGTGTCGTCACTCGTCATCCATTAAGTATACTATCCATCTGCATTCTATACCTGTGGTGCATTTTAGACAGTTTTGCAGTTTGCGTACAGTGTCCATTAGTATACTATATATAGCAGTACGGTAGGCCACTGCTGTGTACCTACCTCTGTGTCGTCACTCGTCATCCATTAAGTATTCTATCCATCTACATTCTATACCTGTGGTGCATTTTAGACAGTTTTGCAGTTTGCTGACAGTGTCCACCAGTATACTATATATAGCAGTACGGTAGGCCACTGCTGTGTACCTACCTCTGTGTCGTCACTCGTCATCCATTAAGTATACTATCCATCTGTATTCTATACCTGTGGTGCATTTTAGACAGTTTTGCAGTTTGCTGACATTGTCCACCAGTATACTATATATAGCAGTACGGTAGGCCACTGCTGTGTACCTACCTCTGTGTCATCACTCGTCATCCATTAAGTATACTATCCATCTGCATTTTATACCTGTGGTGCATTTTAGACAGTTTTGCAGTTTGCTGACAGTGTCCACCAGTATACTATATATAGCAGTACGGTAGGCCACTGCTGTGTACCTACCTCTGTGTCGTCACTCGTCATCCATTAAGTATACTATCCATCTACATTCTATACCTGTGGTGCATTTTAGACAGTTTTGCAGTTTGCTGACAGTGTCCACCAGTATACTATATATAGCAGTACGGTAGGCCACTGCTGTGTACCTACCTCTGTGTCGTCACTCGTCATCCATTAAGTATACTATCCATCTACATTCTATACCTGTGGTGCATTTTAGACAGTTTTGCAGTTTGCTGATAGTGTCCACCAGTATACTATATATAGCAGTACGGTAGGCCACTGCTGTGTACCTACCTCTGTGTCGTCACTCGTCATCCATTAAGTATACTATCCATCTGCATTCTATACCTGTGGTGCATTTTAGACAGTTTTGCAGTTTGCTGACAGTGTCCACCAGTATACTATATATAGCAGTACGGTAGGCCACTGCTGTGTACCTACCTCTGTGTCGTCACTCTTCATCCATTAAGTATACTATCCATCTACATTCTATACCTGTGGTGCATTTTAGACAGTTTTGCAGTTTGCTGACAGTGTCCACCAGTATACTATATATAGCAGTACGGTAGGCCACTGCTGTGTACCTACCTCTGTGTCGTCACTCGTCATCCATTAAGTATACTATCCATCTACATTCTATACCTGTGGTGCATTTTAGACAGTTTTGCAGTTTGCTGATAGTGTCCACCAGTATACTATATATAGCAGTACGGTAGGCCACTGCTGTGTACCTACCTCTGTGTCGTCACTCGTCATCCATTAAGTATACTATCCATCTGCATTCTATACCTGTGGTGCATTTTAGACAGTTTTGCAGTTTGCTGACAGTGTCCACCAGTATACTATATATAGCAGTACGGTAGGCCACTGCTGTGTACCTACCTCTGTGTCGTCACTCTTCATCCATTAAGTATACTATCCATCTACATTCTATACCTGTGGTGCATTTTAGACAGTTTTGCAGTTTGCTGACAGTGTCCACCAGTATACTATATATAGCAGTACGGTAGGCCACTGCTGTGTACCTACCTCTGTGTCGTCACTCGTCATCCATTAATTATACTATCCATCTGCATTCTATACCTGTGGTGCATTTTAGACAGTTTTGCAGTTTGCTGACAGTGTCCACCAGTATACTATATATAGCAGTACGGTAGGTCACTGCTGTGTACCTACCTCTGTGTCGTCACTCGTCATCCATTAAGTATACTATCCATCTGCATTCTATACCTGTGGTGCATTTGAGACAGTTTTGCAGTTTGCTGACAGTGTCCACCAGTATACTATATATAGCAGTACGGTAGGCCACTGCTGTGTACCTACCTCTGTGTCGTCACTCGTCATCCATTAAGTATACTATCCATCTACATTCTATACCTGTGGTGCATTTTAGACAGTTTTGCGGTTTGCTGACAGTGTCTACCAGTATACTATATATAGCAGTACGGTAGGCCACTGCTGTGTACCTACCTCTGTGTCGTCACTCGTCATCCATTAAGTATATTATCCATCTACATTCTATACCTGTGGTGCATTTTAGACAGTTTTGCAGTTTGCTGACAGTGTCCACCAGTATACTATATATAGCAGTACGGTAGGCCACTGCTGTGTACCTACCTCTGTGTCGTCACTCGTCATCCATTAAGTATACTATCCATCTAAATTCTATACCTGTGGTGCATTTTAGAGAGTTTTGCAGTTTGCTGACTGTGTCCACCAGTATACTATATATAGCAGTACGGTAGGCCACTGATGTGTACCTACCTCTGTGTCGTCACTCGTCATCCATTAATATACTATCCATCTACATTCTATACCTGTGGTGCATTTTAGACAGTTTTGCAGTTTGCTGACAGTGTCCACCAGTATACTATATATAGCAGTACGGTAGGCCACTGCTGTGTACCTACCTCTGTGTCGTCACTCGTCATCCATTAAGTATACTATCCATCTACATTCTATACCTGTGGTGCATTTTAATCAGTTTTGCAGTTTGCTGACAGTGTCCAGCAGTATACTATATATAGCAGTACGGTAGGCCACTGCTGTGTACCTACCTCTGTGTCGTCACTCGTCATCCATTAAGTATACTATCCATCTGCATTCTATACCTGTGGTGCATTTTAGACAGTTTTGCAGTTTGCTGACAGTGTCTACCAGTATACTATATATAGCAGTACGGTAGGCCACTGCTGTGTACCTACCTCTGTGTCGTCACTCGTCATCCATTAAGTATACTATCCATCTACATTCTATACCTGTGGTGCATTTTAGACAGTTTTGCAGTTTGCTGACAGTGTCCACCAGTATACTATATATAGCAGTACGGTAGGCCACTGCTGTGTACCTACCTCTGTGTCATCACTCGTCATCCATTAAGTATACTATCCATCTGCATTCTATACCTGTGGTGCATTTTAGACAGTTTTGCAGTTTGCTGACAGTGTCCACCAGTATACTATATATAGCAGTACGGTAGGCCACTGCTGTGTACCTACCTCTGTGTCGTCACTCGTCATCCATTAAGTATACTATCCATCTACATTCTATACCTGTGGTGCATTTTAGACAGTTTTGCAGTTTGCTGACAGTGTCCACCAGTATACTATATATAGCAGTACGGTAGGCCACTGCTGTGTACCTACCTCTGTGTCGTCACTCGTCATCCATTAAGTATACTATCCATCTACATTCTATACCTGTGGTGCATTTTAGACAGTTTTGCAGTTTGCTGACAGTGTCCACCAGTATACTATATATAGCAGTACGGTAGGCCACTGCTGTGTACCTACCTCTGTGTCATCACTCGTCATCCATTAAGTATACTATCCATCTGCATTCTATACCTGTGGTGCATTTTAGACAGTTTTGCAGTTTGCTGACAGTGTCCTCCAGTATACTATATATAGCAGTACGGTAGGCCACTGCTGTGTACCTACCTCTATGTCGTCACTCGTCATCCATTAAGTATACTATCCATCTACATTCTATACCTGTGGTGCATTTTAGACAGTTTTGCAGTTTGCTGACAGTGTCCACCAGTATACTATATATAGCAGTACGGTAGGCCACTGCTGTGTACCTACCTCTGTGTCGTCACTCGTCATCCATTAATTATACTATCCATCTGCATTCTATACCTGTGGTGCATTTTAGACAGTTTTGCAGTTTGCTGACAGTGTCCACCAGTATACTATATATAGCAGTACGGTAGGCCACTGCTGTGTACCTACCTCTGTGTCGTCACTCGTCATCCATTAAGTATACTATCCATCTGCATTCTATACCTGTGGTGCATTTTAGACAGTTTTGCAGTTTGCTGACAGTGTCCACCAGTATACTATATATAGCAGTACGGTAGGCCACTGCTGTGTACCTACCTCTGTGTCGTCACTCGTCATCCATTAAGTATACTATCCATCTACATTCTATACCCGTGGTGCATTTTAGACAGTTTTGCAGTTTGCTGACAGTGTCTACCAGTATACTATATATAGCAGTACGGTAGGCCACTGCTGTGTACCTACTTCTGTGTTGTCACTCGTCATCCATTCAGTATACTATCCATCTGCATTCTATACCTGTGGTACATTTTAGACAGTTTTGCAGTTTGCTGACAGTGTCCACCAGTATACTATATATAGCAGTATGGTAGGCCACTGCTGTGTACCTACCTCTGTGTCATCACTCGTCATCCATTAAGTATACTATCCATCTGCATTCTATACCTGTGGTGCATTTTAGACAGTTTTGCAGTTTGCTGACAGTGTCCACCAGTATACTATATATAGCAGTACGGTAGGCCACTGCTGTGTACCTACCTCTGTGTCGTCACTCGTCATCCATTAAGTATACTATCCATCTACATTCTATACCTGTGGTGCATTTTAGACAGTTTTGCAGTTTGCTTACAGTGTCCACCAGTATACTTTATATAGCAGTACGGTAGGCCACTGCTGTGTACCTACCTCTGTGTCGTCACTCGTCATCCATTAAGTATACTATCCATCTACATTCTATACCTGTGGTGCATTTTAGACAGTTTTGCAGTTTGCTGACAGTGTCCACCAGTATACTATATATAGCAGTACGGTAGGCCACTGCTGTGTACCTACCTCTGTGTCGTCACTCGTCATCCATTAAGTATACTATCCATCTTCATTCTATACCTGTGGTGCATTTTAGACAGTTTTGCAGTTTGCTGACAGTGTCCACCAGTATACTATAATTAGCAGTACGGTAGGCCACTGCTGTGTACCTACCTCTGTGTCGTCACTCGTCATCCATTAAGTATACTATCCATCTACATTCTATACCTGTGGTGCATTTTAGACAGTTTTGCAGTTTGCTGACAGTGTCCACCAGTATACTATATATAGCAGTACGGTAGGCCACTGCTGTGTACCTACCTCTGTGTCGTCACTCGTCATCTATTAAGTATACTATCCATATACATTCTATACCTGTGGTGCATTTTAGACAGTTTTGCAGTTTGCTGACAGTGTCCACCAGTATACTATATATAGCAGTACGGTAGGCCACTGCTGTGTACCTACCTCTGTGTCGTCACTCGTCATCCATTAAGTATACTATCCATCTGCATTCTATACCTGTGGTGCATTTTAGACAGTTTTGCAGTTTGCTGACAGTGTCCACCAGTTTACTATATATAGCAGTACGGTAGGCCACTGCTGTGTACCTACCTCTGTGTCGTCACTCATCATCCATTAAGTATACTATCCATCTACATTCTATACCTGTGGTGCATTTTAGACAGTTTTGCAGTTTGCTGACAGTGTCCACCAGTTTACTATATATAGCAGTACGGTAGGCCACTGCTGTGTACCTACCTCTGTGTCGTCATTCGTCATCCATTAAGTATACTATCCATCTACATTCTATACCTGTGGTGCATTTTAGACAGTTTTGCAGTTTGCTGACAGTGTCCACCAGTATACTATATATAGCAGTACGGTAGGCCACTGCTGTGTACCTACCTCTGTGTCGTCACTCGTCATCCATTAAGTATACTATCCATCTGCATTCTATACCTGTGGTGCATTTTAGACAGTTTTGCAGTTTGCGGACAGTGTCCATTAGTATACTATATATAGCAGTACGGTAGGCCACTGCTGTGTACCTACCTCTGTGTCGTCACTCGTCATCCATTAAGTATACTATCCATCTGCATTCTATACCTGTGGAGCATTTTAGACAGTTTTGCAGTTTGCGGACAGTGTCCATTAGTATACTATATATAGCAGTACGGTAGGCCACTGCTGTGTACCTACCTCTGTGTCGTCACTCGTCATCCATTAAGTATTCTATCCATCTACATTCTATACCTGTGGTGCATTTTAGACAGTTTTGCAGTTTGCTGACAGTGTCCACCAGTATACTATAATTAGCAGTACGGTAGGCCACTGCTGTGTACCTACCTCTGTGTCGTCACTCGTCATCCATTAAGTAAACTATCCATCTACATTCTATACCTGTGGTGCATTTTAGACAGTTTTGCAGTTTGCTGACAGTGTCCACCAGTATACTATATATAGCAGTACGGTAGGCCACTGCTGTGTACCTACCTCTGTGTCATCACTCGTCATCTATTAAGTATACTATCCATCTACATTCTATACCTGTGGTGCATTTTAGACAGTTTTGCAGTTTGCTGACAGTGTCCACCAGTATAATATATATAGCAGTACGGTAGGCCACTGCTGTGTACCTACCTCTGTGTCGTCACTCGTCATCCATTAAGTATACTATCCATCTGCATTCTATACCTGTGGTGCATTTTAGACAGTTTTGCAGTTTGCTGACAGTGTCCAACAGTTTACTATATATAGCAGTACGGTAGGCCACTGCTGTGTACCTACCTCTGTGTCATCACTCGTCATCCATTAAGTATACTATCCATCTACATTCTATACCTGTGGTGCATTTTAGACAGTTTTGCAGTTTGCTGACAGTGTCCACCAGTATACTATATATAGCAGTACGGTAGGCCACTGCTGTGTACCTACCTCTGTGTCGTCACTCGTCATCCATTAAGTATACTATCCATCTGCATTCTATACCTGTGGTGCATTTTAGACAGTTTTGCAGTTTGCTGACAGTGTCCACCAGTATACTATATATAGCAGTACGGTAGGCCACTGCTGTGTACCTACCTCTGTGTCGTCACTCGTCATCCATTAAGTATACTATCCATCTAAATTCTATACCTGTGGTGCATTTTAGACAGTTTTGCAGTTTGCTGACTGTGTCCACCAGTATACTATATATAGCAGTACGGAAGGCCACTGATGTGTACCTACCTCAATGTCGTCACTCGTCATCCATTAAGTATACTATCCATCTACATTCTATACCTGTGGTGCATTTTAGACAGTTTTGCAGTTTGCTGACAGTGTCCACCAGTATACTATATATAGCAGTACGGTAGGCCACTGCTGTGTACCTACCTCTGTGTCGTCACTCGTCATCCATTAAGTATACTATCCATCTACATTCTATACCTGTGGTGCATTTTAGACAGTTTTGCAGTTTGCTGACAGTGTCCACCAGTATACTATATATAGCAGTACGGTAGGCCACTGCTGTGTACCTACCTCTGTGTCGTCACTCGTCATCCATTAAGTATACTATCCATCTGCGTTCTATACCTGTGGTGCATTTTAGACAGTTTTGCAGTTTGCTGACATTCTATACCTGTGGTGCATTTTAGACAGTTTTGCAGTTTGCTGACAGTGTCCACCAGTATACTATATATAGCAGTATAGTAGGCCACTGCTGTGTACCTACCTCTGTGTCGTCACTCGTCATCCATTAAGTATACTATCCATCTAAATTCTATACCTGTGGTGCATTTTAGACAGTTTTGCAGTTTGCTGACTGTGTCCACCAGTATACTATATATAGCAGTACGGTAGGCCACTGATGTGTACCTACCTCTATGTCGTCACTCGTCATCCATTAAGTATACTATCCATCTACATTCTATACCTGTGGTGCATTTTAGACAGTTTTGCAGTTTGCTGACAGTGTCCACTAGTATACTATATATAGCAGTACGGTAGGCCACTGCTGTGTACCTACCTCTGTGTCGTCACTCGTCATCCATTAAGTATACTATCCATCTACATTCTATACCTGTGGTGCATTTTAGACAGTTTTGCAGTTTGCTGACAGTGTCCACCAGTATACTATATATAGCAGTACGGTAGGCCACTGCTGTGTACCTACCTCTGTGTCGTCACTCGTCATCCATTAAGTATACTATCCATCTGCGTTCTATACCTGTGGTGCATTTTAGACAGTTTTGCAGTTTGCTGACAGTGTCCACCAGTATACTATATATAGCAGTACGGTAGGCCACTGCTGTGTACCTACCTCTGTGTCGTCACTCGTCATCCATTAAGTATACTATCCATCTTCATTCTATACCTGTGGTGCATTTTAGACAGTTTTGCAGTTTGCTGACAGTGTCCACCAGTATACTATAATTAGCAGTACGGTAGGCCACTGCTGTGTACCTACCTCTGTGTCGTCACTCGTCATCCATTAAGTATACTATCCATCTACATTCTATACCTGTGGTGCATTTTAGACAGTTTTGCAGTTTGCTGACAGTGTCCACCAGTATACTATATATAGCAATACGGTAGGCCACTGCTGTGTACCTACATCTGTGTCGTCACTCGTCATCTATTAAGTATACTATCCATCTACATTCTATACCTGTGGTGCATTTTAGACAGTTTTGCAGTTTGCTGACAGTGTCCACCAGTATAATATATATAGCAGTATGGTAGGCCACTGCTGTGTACCTACCTCTGTGTCGTCACTCGTCATCCATTAAGTATACTATCCATCTGCATTCTATACCTGTGGTGCATTTTAGACAGTTTTGCAGTTTGCTGACAGTGTCCACCAGTTTACTATATATAGCAGTACGGTAGGCCACTGCTGTGTACCTACCTCTGTGTCGTCACTCGTCATCCATTAAGTATACTATCCATCTACATTCTATACCTGTGGTGCATTTTAGACAGTTTTGCAGTTTGCTGACAGTGCCCACCAGTTTACTATATATAGCAGTACGGTAGGCCACTGCTGTGTACCTACCTCTGTGTCGTCATTCGTCATCCATTAAGTATACTATCCATCTACATTCTATACCTGTGGTGCATTTTAGACAGTTTTGCAGTTTGCTGACAGTGTCCACCAGTATACTATATATAGCAGTACGGTAGGCCACTGCTGTGTACCTACCTCTGTGTCGTCACTCGTCATCCATTAAGTATACTATCCATCTGCATTCTATACCTGTGGTGCATTTTAGACAGTTTTGCAGTTTGCGGACAGTGTCCATTAGTATACTATATATAGCAGTACGGTAGGCCACTGCTGTGTACCTACCTCTGTGTCGTCACTCGTCATCCATTAAGTATACTATCCATCTACATTCTATACCTGTGGTGCATTTTAGACAGTTTTGCAGTTTGCTGACAGTGTCCACCAGTATACTATAATTAGCAGTACGGTAGGCCACTGCTGTGTACCTACCTCTGTGTCGTCACTCGTCATCCATTAAGTATACTATCCATCTACATTCTATACCTGTGGTGCATTTTAGACAGTTTTGCAGTTTGCTGACAGTGTCCACCAGTATACTATATATAGCAGTACGGTAGGCCACTGCTGTGTACCTACCTCTGTGTCATCACTCGTCATCTATTAAGTATACTATCCATCTACATTCTATACCTGTGGTGCATTTTAGACAGTTTTGCAGTTTGCTGACAGTGTCCACCAGTATAATATATATAGCAGTACGGTAGGCCACTGCTGTGTACCTACCTCTGTGTCGTCACTCGTCATCCATTAAGTATACTATCCATCTGCATTCTATACCTGTGGTGCATTTTAGACAGTTTTGCAGTTTGCTGACAGTGTCCACCAGTTTACTATATATAGCAGTACGGTAGGCCACTGCTGTGTACCAACCTCTGTGTCGTCACTCGTCATCCATTAAGTATACTATCCATCTACATTCTATACCTGTGGTGCATTTTAGACAGTTTTGCAGTTTGCTGACAGTGTCCACCAGTATACTATATATAGCAGTACGGTAGGCCACTGCTGTGTACCTACCTCTGTGTCGTCACTCGTCATCCATTAAGTATACTATCCATCTGCATTCTATACCTGTGGTGCATTTTAGACAGTTTTGCAGTTTGCTGACTGTGTCCACCAGTATACTATATATAGCAGTACGGTAGGCCACTGATGTGTACCTACCTCTATGTCGTCACTCGTCATCCATTAAGTATACTATCCATCTACATTCTATACCTGTGGTGCATTTTAGACAGTTTTGCAGTTTGCTGACAGTGTCCACCAGTATACTATATATAGCAGTACGGTAGGCCACTGCTGTGTACCTACCTCTGTGTCGTCACTCGTCATCCATTAAGTATACTATCCATCTACATTCTATACCTGTGGTGCATTTTAATCAGTTTTGCAGTTTGCTGACAGTGTCCACCAGTATACTATATATAGCAGTACGGTAGGCCACTGCTGTGTACCTACCTCTGTGTCGTCACTCGTCATCCATTAAGTATACTATCCATCTGCATTCTATACCTGTGGTGCATTTTAGACAGTTTTGCAGTTTGCTGACAGTGTCCACCAGTATACTATATATAGCAGTACGGTAGGCCACTGCTGTGTACCTACCTCTGTGTCGTCACTCGTCATCCATTAAGTATACTATCCATCAACATTCTATACCTGTGGTGCATTTTAGACAGTTTTGCAGTTTGCTGACAGTGTCCACCAGTATACTATATATAGCAGTACGGTAGGCCACTGCTGTGTACCTACCTCTGTGTCGTCACTCGTCATCCATTAAGTATACTATCCATCTGTATTCTATACCTGTGGTGCATTTTAGACAGTTTTGCAGTTTGCTGACATTGTCCACCAGTATACTATATATAGCAGTACGGTAGGCCACTGCTGTGTACCTACCTCTGTGTCATCACTCGTCATCCATTAAGTATACTATCCATCTGCATTCTATACCTGTGGTGCATTTTAGACAGTTTTGCAGTTTGCTGACAGTGTCCACCAGTATACTATATATAGCAGTACGGTAGGCCACTGCTGTGTACCTACCTCTGTGTCGTCACTCGTCATCCATTAAGTATACTATCCATCTGCATTCTATACCTGTGGTGCATTTTAGACAGTTTTGCAGTTTGCTGACAGTGTCCACCAGTATACTATATATAGCAGTACGGTAGGCCACTGCTGTGTACCTACCTCTGTGTCGTCACTCGTCATCCATTAAGTATACTATCCATCTGTATTCTATACCTGTGGTGCATTTTAGACAGTTTTGCAGTTTGCTGACATTGTCCACCAGTATACTATATATAGCAGTACGGTAGGCCACTGCTGTACCTACCTCTGTGTCGTCACTCGTCATCCATTAAGTATACTATCCATCTACATTCTATATATATATTCTATATAATTCCACACATTAAAAAATGGAGAACAAAAATGTGGAGGTTAAAGGGAAAGATCAAGATCCACTTCCACCTCGTGCTGAAGCTGCTGCCACTAGTCATGGCCGAGACGATGAAATGCCATCAACGTCGTCTGCCAAGGCCGATGCCCAATGTCATAGTAGAGAGCATGTAAAATCCAAAACACAAAAGTTCAGTAAAATGACCCAAAAATTAAAAGCGTCTGAGGAGAAGCGTAAACTTGCCAATATGCCATTTACGACACGGAGTGGTAAGAAACGGCTGAGGCCCTGGCCTATGTTCATGGCTAGTGATCCAGCTTCAAATGAGGATGGAAGCACTCATCCTCTCGCTAGAAAAAAGAAGACTTAAGGTGGCAAAAGCACAGCAAAGAACTGTGCATTCTTCAAAATCACAAATCCCCAAGGAGAGTCCAATTGTGTCGGTTGTGATGCCTGACCTTCCCAACAATGAACGGGAAGATCTTGCGCCTTCCACCATTTGCACGCCCCCTGCAAGTGCTGGAAGGAGCACCCGCAGTCCAGTTCCTGATAGTCAAATTGAAGATGTCACTGTTGAAGTACACCAGGATGAGGATATGGGTGTTGCTGGCGCTGGGGAGATAATTGACAAGAAGGATTCTGATGGTGAGGTGGTTTGTTTAAGTCAGGCACCCGGGGAGACACCTGTTGTCCGTGGGAGGAATATGGCCCTTGACATGCCTGGTCAAAATACAAAAAAAATCAGCTCTTCGGTGTGGAATTATTTCAACACAAATGCGGACAACAGGTGTCAAGCCGTGTGTTGCCTTTGTCAAGCTGTAATAAGTAGGGGTAAGGACGTTAACCACCTCGGAACATCCTCCCTTATACGTCACCTGCAGCGCATTCATCATAAGTCAGTGACAAGTTCAAAAACTTTGGATGACAGCGGAAGCAGTCCACTGACCACTAAATCCTTTCCTCTTGTAACCCACACCACCAACTCCCTCAGTGTCAATTTCCTCCTTACCCAGGAGAGCCAATAGTCCTGCAGGCCATGTCACTGTCATGTCTGACGAGTCCTCTCCTGCCTGGGATTCCTCTGTTGCATCCTTGAGTGTAACGCCTACTGCTGCTGGCGCTGCTGTGTTGCTGCTGGGAGTCGATCGTCATCCCAGAGGGGAAGTCGGAAGACCACTTGTACTACTTCCAGTAAGCAATTGACTGTCCAACAGTCCTTTGCGAGGAAGATGAAATATCACAGCAGTCATCCTGCTGCAAAGCGGATAACTGAGGCCTTGGCAGCCTGGGTGGTGAGAAACGTGGTTCCGGTATCCATCGTTAATTCAGAGCCAACTAGAGACTTGATTGAGGTACTGTGTCCCCGGTACCAAATACCATCTAGGAAGATGAAATATCACAGCAGTCATCCTGCTGCAAAGCGGATAACTGAGGCCTTGGCAGCCTGGGCGGTGAGAAACGTGGTTCCGGTATCCATCGTTAATTCAGAGCCAACTAGAGACTTGATTGAGGTACTGTGTCCCCGGTACCAAATACCATCTAGGTTCCATTTCTCTAGGCAGGTGATACCGAAAATGTGCACAGACCTCAGAAAAAGACTCACCAATGTCCTAAAAAATGCAGTTGTACCCAATGTCCACTTAACCACGGACATGTGGACAAGTGGAGCAGGGCAGACTCAGGACTATATGACTGTGACAGCCCACTGGGTAGATGTATTGCCTCCCGCAGCTAGAACAGCAGCGGCGGCACCAATAGCAGCATCTCGCAAACGCCAACTCGTTCCTAGGCAGGCTACGCTTTGTATCACCGCTTTCCAGAATAGGCACACAGCTGAAAACCTCTTACGGCAACTGAGGAAGATCATCGCAGAATGGCTTACCCCAATTGGACTCTCCTGGGGATTTGTGACATCGGACAACGCCAGCAATATTGTGTGTGCATTACATCTGGGCAAATTCCATCACGTCCCATGTTTTGCACATACCTTGAATTTGGTGGTGCAGAATTATTTAAAAAACGACAGGGGCGTGCAAGAGATGCTGTCGGTGGCCCGAAGAATTGCGGGCCACTTTCGGCATTCAGGCACCGCGTACAGAAGACTGGAGCACCACCAAACATTCCTGAACCTGCCCTTCCATCATCTGAAGCAAGAGGTGGTAACGAGGTGGAATTCAACCCTCTATATGCTTCAGAGGATGGAGGAGCAGCAAAAGGCCATTCAAGCCTATACATCTGCCCACGATATAGGCAAAGGATGGGAAATGCACCTGACTCAAGCGCAGTGGAGAATGATTTCAACGTTGTGCAAGGTTCTGCAACCCTTTGAACTTGCCACACATGAAGTCAGTTCAGACACTGCCAGCCTGAGTCAGGTCATTCCCCTCATCAGGCTTTTGCAGAAGAAGCTGGAGACATTGAATGAGGAGCTAAAACAGAGCGATTCCGCTAGGCATGTGGGACTTGTGGATGGAGCCCTTAATCCGCTTAACCAGGATTCACGGGTGGTCAATCTGTTGAAATCAGAGCACTACATTTTGGCCACCGTGCTCGATCCTAGATTTAAAACCTACGTTGTATCTCTCTTTCCGGCAGACACAAGTCTGCAGAGGTTCAAAGACCTGCTGGTGAGAAAATTGTCAAGTCAAGCGGATCGTGACCCGTCACTATCTCCTCCTTCACATTCTCCCGCAACTGGGGGTGCAAGGAAAAGGCTAAGAATTCCGAGCCCACCCGCTGGCGGTGATGCAGGGCAATCTGGAGCGAGTGCTGACATCTGGTCTGGACTGAAGGACCAGGCAACGATTACTGACATGTCGGCTACTGTCACTGCATATGATTCTCTCACCATTGAAAGAATGGTGGAGGAATATATGAGTGACCGCATCCAAGTAGGCACATCAGACAGTCCGTACGTATACTGGCAGGAAAAAGAGGCAATTTGGAGGCCCTTGCAGAAACTGGCTTTATTCTACCTAAGTTGCCCTCCCTCCAGTGTGTACTCCGAAAGAGTGTTTAGTGCAGCCGCTCACCTTGTCAGCAATCGGCGTACGAGGTTACTTCCAGAAAATGTGGAGAAGATGATGTTCATTAAAATGAATTATAATCAATTCCTCCGTGGAGACATTCACCAGCAGCAATTGCCTCCAGAAAGTACACGGGGACCTGAGATGGTGGATTCCAGTGGGGACGAATTAATAACCTGTGAGGAGGGGGATGTACTCAGTGAAAGGGGTGAGGAATCGGAGGATGATGATGAGGTGGACATCTTGCCTCTGTAGAGCCAGTTTGTGCAAGGAGAGATAGATTGCTTCTGTTTTGGTGGGGGCACAAACCAACCAGTCATTTCAGTCACAGTCGTGTGGCAGACCCTGTCACTGAAATGATGGGTTCGTTAAAGTGTGCATGAACTGTTTATACAACATAAGGGTGGGTGGGAGGGCCCAAGGACAATTCCATCTTGCACCTCTTTTTTCTTTCATTTTTCTTTGCATCATGTGCTGTTTGGGGACAATTTTTTGGAAGGGCCATCCTGTCTTGATTGACACTGCAGTGCCACTCCTAGATGGGCCAGGTGTTTGTGTCGGCCACTTGTGTCGCTTAGCTTAGTCCCACAGCCACCTTGGTGCGCCTCTTTTTTTCTTTGCATCATGTGCTGTTTGGGGACAATTTTTTGGAAGGGCCATCCTGTCTTGATTGACACTGCAGTGCCACTCCTAGATGGGCCAGGTGTTTGTGTCGGCCACTTGTGTCGCTTAGCTTAGTCACACAGCCACCTTGGTGCGCCTCTTTTTTTCTTTGCATCATGTGCTGTTTGGGGACAATTTTTTTGGAAGGGCCATCCTGTCTTGATTGACACTGCAGTGCCACTCCTAGATGGGCCAGGTGTTTGTGTCGGCCACTTGTGTCGCTTAGCTTAGTCACACAGCCACCTTGGTGCGCCTCTTTTTTTCTTTGCATCATGTGCTGTTTGGGGACAATTTTTTTGGAAGGGCCATCCTGTCTTGATTGACACTGCAGTGCCACTCCTAGATGGGCCAGGTGTTTGTGTCGGCCACTTGTGTCGCTTAGCTTAGTCACACAGCCACCTTGGTGCGCCTCTTTTTTTCTTTGCATCATGTGCTGTTTGGGGAGTATTTTTTTGAAGGGCCATCCTGCCTGACACTGCAGTGCCACTCCTAGATGGGCCAGGTGTTTGTGTCGGCCACTTGTGTCGCTTAGCTTAGTCACACAGCCACCTTGGTGCGCCTCTTTTTTTCTTTGCATCATGTGCTGTTTGGGGACAATTTTTTTGGAAGGGCCATCCTGTCTTGATTGACACTGCAGTGCCACTCCTAGATGGGCCAGGTGTTTGTGTCGGCCACTTGTGTCGCTTAGCTTAGTCACACAGCCACCTTGGTGCGCCTCTTTTTTTCTTTGCATCATGTGCTGTTTGGGGACTATTTTTTTGAAGGGCCATCCTGCCTGACACTGCAGTGCCACTCCTAGATGGGCCAGGTGTTTGTGTCGGCCACTTGTGTCGCTTAGCTTAGTCACACAGCCACCTTGGTGCGCCTCTTTTTTTCTTTGCATCATGTGCTGTTTGGGGACAATTTTTTGGAAGGGCCATCCTGTCTTGACTTACACTGCAGTGCCACTCCTAGATGGGCCAGGTGTTTGTGTCGGCCACTTGTGTCGCTTAGCTTAGTCACACAGCCACCTTGGTGCGCCTCTTTTTTTCTTTGCATCATGTGCTGTTTGGGGACAATTTTTTGGAAGGGCCATCCTGTCTTGATTGACACCGCAGTGCCACTCCTAGATGGGCCAGGTGTTTGTGTCGGCCACTTGTGTCGCTTAGCTTAGTCACACAGCCACCTTGGTGCGCCTCTTTTTTTCTTTGCATCATGTGCTGTTTGGGGACTATTTTTTTGAAGGGCCATCCTGCCTGACATTGCAGTGCCACTCCTAGATGGGCCAGGTGTTTGTGTCGGCCACTTGTGTCGCTTAGCTTAGCCATCCAGCGACCTTGGTGCAAATTTTAGGACTAAAAATAATATTGTGAGGTGTGAGGTGTTCAGAATAGACTGGAAATTAGTGGAAATTATGGTTATTGAGGTTAATAATACTATGGGATCAAAATGACCCCCAAATTCTATGATTTAAGCTGTTTTTTAGGGTTTTTTGAAAAAAACACCCGAATCCAAAACACATCCGAATCCGACAAAAATTTTTCGGTGAGGTTTTGCCAAAACGCGTCCGAATCCAAAACACGGCCGTGGAACCAAGCCCAAAACCAAAACACAAAACGCGAAAAATTTCCGGTGCACATCACTAATAGAGACACAGTGGGTTGCCCAGAGTTACTGCTAATAGGCAGCAGCAGTTTCACAGTAAGGCGTTGGACACGGTCCAGCCAGTGACTGCAGCACTACAGGAGCCACTCAGAATCTGGGAGATAGGGTACTGAGAGCAGGATGCCTAGAAATAACAACTCCTGGTGCCGGCCCTTCCGTTCACAAAGGAGGAGGAGGCGACGGTAGCCAGTGTGGAGGGCAGGTGTCCGGATCCTCAGCACTGCAGCATCCAAGTGTGACAAAGATCGCGTGTTGACCATGTGTCGAGGTCCCCTCGTGGAAGGTGTTCACGCTGGCTTGCTCCCGGAAATCAAGGGTCTGGCTTCTGTGGGTTAAGTAGGCTACAACCCACAGAGATACAGGAGGCCTCTTCCAGCTCCACGGACCTTAGTCCCCTGTGTGGGTCAGCTGTACAACCTGCGTGATGCCAAGTAGATGTCTCCAGCAGATTTTAGGAGCAGTAAATACTGCCAGCCATGAGCAGATGCCAGCCATGAGCTTATATGCAGCACATTTGCTCCTGTTGCTTGCCAGGCCACGGCCCCATAATTGCCATTTGGCTGCATATTTGTTGTTTTCTTTTCTCATACAGGTTACACGGCTTGGATCATTACATAGACACTCTTATTGCTGTCCTTTGTTTGTGACCTTATGTCCTCCTATTGTATAGTTATAATAGATACATCATGGTCGTTTGAAATGTGGGAACTCATTGTGTACAGTTTTTTTTACAACATATCCCCATTATCTTATCTTGTTTTAACTGTGACATAGATATTTTATTGTGCTGGCTGCTACCCCTCACGATTATATACCCCTTTCCCCTATGACCCTACTTCCCCTATTTTAGGCCCAGTTGGCCACGTAGATTTCATAGCAGCTTCTTACCATAACTAGACCAACAGCGTACTTATTTTGTTTAACAGATCCCTTATGCATGAAGTGATAGATACCGTTTTAGACCCTCAGGGTCATTTTATTTTTCTTAATTTGATACTTGATGGTGAAAGGTTTACTGTGGTGAATGCCTATATCCCAAACTGCCCTAATGCTTCCTTCTTTTCAAATCTTTATGCCAAGTTACAAGGGTGGAGACTTCAATACTGTGATGTCTCCCTTGCCAGACAGATCAGGAAGCTCTGGTACTATAGGTCTGAGTTGTTCAACCCCTGGAGATGTCAATACCCCACTGCCAGAGACTACTCCTTTTATGCGCACCCACACAACACTTTCGCCAAGATTGATCTTTGTCTAATATCCCCGCAACTTCCTCCCAGGGTTTTGGGTTCTGGCTTTTATAACATCATGATGACCCTGCACCTATTTGGTTTCCATTTCAATTACAGTCTCCCCACTCAACTGGAGGTTCCTCTCCTATTTAAGTAGTTCAGAGGATTTCAAAAAAGTATTAGATACACACCCAGGATATCAATCTATTTTGGGCAGCCTCCAAGTCTGTAATGAGGAGCCACATAATTGTACACATGGCACATACCGCAGGGGTACCAACAAAAGGATGAGGTCGGGCAAAGCGGACCTAGTGTTCAGCTTGTCGGACAGAACACTTACAGCAGTCGAATTGGATGTCCTTAATAAAGGTCTAGGCTTCATTCCCACCTCCACGTTTAATCAGCTAGACTGGAAAATCGATCAGACAGTCCTTTACTGCCAGCTGAAACTCAAATAATTTTTTGGAACCAAGGAGAATACTATGGGTGTGTCTCAGACAGTTAACCACTTCAAGAGAAAATCTACATCCGATCCTGTGTCCAATTATATCTCTCTAGCAGCATTTATGAAGGCATTGGATGTGCAAGTGCTGGAAGCTTCTAAAAAACAGAACTTCGTTAGGAGAAACCTCTCTAAATTGGAGTTTCAAGCGTTACAAGATCTGGGGTCCTATAAGGATATAGTGATTCGCCCGGCCGATAAGGGGGGTGGCGTTGTCGTCCAAGACATCCATCAGTATCGAGATGAATTGGACAGACAACTGTCTGAAGATAAAGTCTACATGAAATTACCTTGTAACCCTACTATTAAATTCAAACAAGAGCTAGATGCAATGTTGGATGAGGCCGTTATTCAAGGCATCATTGATAGGGATACTAACTTATTTTTGAAGATGGCCTTTAATAAAATCACATTATTATACAGCTTGCCCAAAATTCATAAGAACTTGATGAGGCTGCTGTGCCGTCCAATTATCTCTGCAAGAGAGTCCTTGACAAGTAAAATATCTGAATATTTGGACTTTTTTTTCTCCAGCCTTGTGTCCAAGCACGAGATACCTACTTGAAGGATACCACATTGCTGGTTAAATTGAATGACATGGACTTTGTTCCTGACAACAATCAGTCTATATACAAACATCCCTCACGTTGAAGGACTACAAGTAGCTCGCAAATTGATTACTGATAACCTACTGTACCATGGACCGAATATAAATTTCTTTATTTCCCTTCTTAAATTTGTCTTATATAAGAACTATTTTTATTTTAATGGGGAATTCTTTATGCAACATACTGGATGTGCCATGGGTTCACAGTTCATGCCGGCCTAGGCGAATGTGTATATGTTTTCGATAGAGGAGGAACATTTCTTCAACAGGGATGTGTGTGACAAGGTACCTTTCTATTACAGATACACTGATAACGTCATCCTGTTCTGGCATGGTGGTTATGAGGTCTTCATCGATTACATTGAATCTGTAAATGGTAGAGACTGCCCGATTAAATATACTTATACTCTCAGCCTTGAGAGTATTAATTACCATGATGTACAGATTTCGATCAAGGACAACCATATCACGACAGCACTTTATAGTAAACCGACCGATAGGAACACCCTGCTTTTGGCTAGTAGCCATCACCCTTTAGCTACTAAAAAAAGTTTACCTTATTCACAGATGTTAAGGGTTAAGAGAATCACCAGTGACGGATATATTCTTTCTAATGATCTGGAATACTCTGAGATGACTCTGGCTACAGCCAGATGTAGGGTTGACGAGATCTCCAGGACAGACCTCCTTAAGGAAAAGGAAGAAAAGAAATTGAGGGAAGAGATACATTGGGTTAGGAAATGTAATACCTTACACAATACTGTAGAGAGATCTGTAAGAAATTTGTGGCCGATTGTCCAAGGAGATAAAGAACTGAAATCACTTAAAGCATTAAACCCAATGTCTTGCCTTAAAAGTAGAGATGAGCGCCTGAAATTTTTCGGGTTTTGTGTTTTGGTTTTGGGTTCGGTTCCGCGGCCGTGTTTTGGGTTCGACCGCGTTTTGGCAAAACCTCACCGAATTTTTTTTGACGGATTCGGGTGTGTTTTGGATTCGGGTGTTTTTTTCAAAAAACCCTAAAAAACAGCTTAAATCATAGAATTTGGGGTCATTTTGATCCCATATTATTATTAACCTCAAAAACCATAATTTCCACTCATTTTCAGTCTATTCTGAATACCTCACACCTCACAATATTATTTTTAGTCCTAAAATTTGCACCGAGGTCGCTGGATGACTAAGCTAAGCGACCCTAGTGGCCGACACAAACACCTGGCCCATCTAGGAGTGGCACTGCAGTGTCACGCAGGATGTCCCTTCCAAAAAACCCTCCCCAAACAGCACATGACGCAAAGAAAAAAAGAGGCGCAATGAGGTAGCTGACTGTGTGAGTAAGATAAGCGACCCTAGTGGCCGACACAAACACCGGGCCCATTTAGGAGTGGCACTGCAGTGTCACGCAGGATGTCCCTTCCAAAAAACCCTCCCCAATCAGCACATGACGCAAAGAAAAAAAGAGGCGCAATGAGGTAGCTGTGTGAGTAAGATTAGCGACCCTAGTGGCCGACACAAACACCGGGCCCATTTAGGAGTGGCACTGCAGTGTCACGCAGGATGTCCCTTCCAAAAAACCCTCCCCAATCAGCACATGACGCAAAGAAAAAAAGAGGCGCAATGAGGTAGCTGTGTGAGTAAGATTAGCGACCCTAGTGGCCGACACAAACACCGGGCCCATTTAGGAGTGGCACTGCAGTGTCACGCAGGATGTCCCTTCCAAAAAACCCTCCCCAATCAGCACATGACGCAAAGAAAAAAAGAGGCGCAATGAGGTAGCTGTGTGAGTAAGATTAGCGACCCTAGTGGCCGACACAAACACCTGGCCCATCTAGGAGTGGCACTGCAGTGTCACGCAGGATGGCCCTTCCAAAAAATACTCCCCAAACAGCACATGACGCAAAGAAAAAAAGAGGCGCAAGCTCTTCCCGTCCAGTGTTGGGAAGGTCAGGCATCGCAACCGACACAATTGGACTCTCCTTTGGGATTTGTGATTTCGAAGAACGCACAGTTCTTTGCTGTGCTTTTGCCGCAAGTCTTGTCTTTTTTCTAGCGAGAGGATGAGTGCTTCCATCCTCATGTGAAGCTGAACCACTAGCCATGAACATAGGCCAGGGCCTCAGCCGTTCCTTGCCACTCCGTGTGGTAAATGGCATATTGGCAAGTTTACGCTTCTCCTCCGACAATTTTATTTTAGGTTTTGGAGTCCTTTTTTTACTGATATTTGGTGTTTTGGATTTGACATGCTCTGTACTATGACATTGGGCATCGGCCTTGGCAGACGACGTTGCTGGCATTTCATCGTCTCGGCCATGACTAGTGGCAGCAGCTTCAGCACGAGGTGGAAGTGGATCTTGATCTTTCCCTAATTTTGGAACCTCAACATTTTTGTTCTCCATATTTTAATAGGCACAACTAAAAGGCACCTCAGGTAAACAATGGAGATGGATGGATACTAGTATACAATTATGGACGGACTGCCGAGTGCCGACACAGAGGTAGCCACAGCCGTGAACTACCGTACTGTACTGTGTCTGCTGCTAATATAGACTGGTTGATAAAGAGATGTCGTAGTATGTATGTATAAAGAAGAAAGAAAAAAAAACCACGGTTAGGTGGTATACAATTATGGACGGACTGCCGAGTGCCGACACAGAGGTAGCCACAGCCGTGAACTACCGTACTGTACTGTGTCTGCTGCTAATATAGACTGGTTGATAAAGAGATGTCGTAGTATGTATGTATAAAGAAGAAAGAAAAAAAAACCACGGTTAGGTGGTATACAATTATGGACGGACTGCCGAGTGCCGACACAGAGGTAGCCACAGCCGTGAACTATCGTACTGTACTGTGTCTGCTGCTAATATAGACTGGTTGATAAAGAGATGTCGTAGTATGTACGTATAAAGAAGAAAGAAAAAAAAAACACGGTTAGGTGGTATACAATTATGGACGGACTGCCGAGTGCCGACACAGAGGTAGCTACAGCCGTGAACTACCGTACTGTGTCTGCTGCGACTGGATGATAAATAATGATATCAAAAATATATATATATATCACTACTGCAGCCGGACAGGTATATATATTATATAATGACGGACCTGCTGGACACTGTCTGTCAGCAGAATGAGTTTTTTATAGAATAAAAAAAAAAACACCACACAAGTGAAGTCACACGACGAGTGTTTAACTTTTTCAGGCAATCACAATATAGTATACTACTAACTATACTGGTGGTCAGTGTGGTCAGGTCACTGGTCAGTCACACTGGCAGTGGCACTCCTGCAGCAAAAGTGTGCACTGTTTAATTTTAATATAATATGTACTCCTGGCTCCTGCTATAACCTATAACTGGCACTGCAGTGCTCCCCAGTCTCCCCCACAATTATAAGCTGTGTGAGCTGAGCACAGTCAGATATATAATATATACATAGATGATGCAGCACACTGGGCTGAGCAGTGCACACAGATATGGTATGTGACTGTCTTGTACTCCTGGCTCCTGCTATAACCTATAACTGGCACTGCAGTGCTCCCCAGTCTCCCCCACAATTATAAGCTGTGTGAGCTGAGCACAGTCAGATATATAATATATACATAGATGATGCAGCACACTGGGCTGAGCAGTGCACACAGATATGGTATGTGACTGAGTCACTGTGTGTATCGTTTTTTTCAGGCAGAGAACGGATATATTAAATAAAACTGCACTGTCTGGTGGTCACTGTGGTCAGTCACTAGTAAACTCTGCACTCTCTTCTACAGTACTCCTAAGCTCCAGTAAATCAGGTCAATCTCTCTCTCTCTCTCTCTCTCCTAATCTAAATCACTGTACTCCCTAACAGCTGCTCCCCGTCCCCAATCCTCCCCACAATTATAACTAAGTCACTCAGTCTTTACTCTTTTCTACTATAACGGAGAGGACGCCAGCCACGTCCTCTCCCTATCAATCTCAATGCACGTGTGAAAATGGCGGCGACGCGCGGCTCCTTATATAGAATCCGAGTCTTGCTATAGAATCCGAGCCTCGCGAGAATCCGACAGCGTCATGATGACGTTCGGGCGCGCTCGGGTTAACCGAGCAAGGCGGGAAGATCCGAGTCGCTCGGACCCGTGAAAAAAAACATGAAGTTCGTGCGGGTTCGGATTCAGAGAAACCGAACCCGCTCATCTCTACTTAAAAGGGGCCAAAATCTACGGGATTGGTTAGTTTGACCAGATATTATGGAACAATCTTCGTTTGATCCACTCAGACAAGTAAGAAGTGCAGGTTGTTACAAATGCACAGGATGCACTACGTGCCAACACATGATCGCCAGCAACTATTTTTTTCATCCATATTCTGGGCGATGGTTTACAATCAAAGCTGCAGTCACTTGTACGTCTACTTATGTAGTGTATCTTATTAAATGCCCGTGTGGCCTGTGCTATATAGGTAAGACGATACAGACTTTCTGGGAACGGATGAGTATGCACAGGTCTTCCATTCGGGCTGCTCTCCAGGGTAAAGTATCTGACCAGCCTGTCGCCAGACATTTTATGGAACACAAGCATAGTCTATCATGCTTTAGACATATTATTATTGACCATGTCCCTGAGTCAGTATGTGGTGGTGATCGCCATAAGCGGCTGCTGCAACTTGAAAGTCAATGGATATTTTATCTTGATACGGTCAAACCTAGAGGTTGGAATGATCATCTTTCCTTCAATGTTTTTTTTGTAATCCTTCATGTGATCAATGATTTATATTTTTTTCAGCTCTAATCATGGTATGTACATCTACTAATACTTGTAATATGCAATTATACTACTGGGTTGCCATAGCAACAGGCATAGACCCAAGCACTTTAACTATGATATATTTTAGTAGATTAGTATATTTATTGCATCCTGATAGATATTGCAAGCTATATTGTACCTGACTATATTGGATGCTGTGATTAATTTATGCTATTAGCATGTTTCTTTTTATTGTAGGTGTTGTTTTTGTATCACTGCTGCTGCGCCGGGTTGCCGTTGTGACGGGGTTATCTCCCAGCATGCACTATACCGGAAGTGAGGCTGGCAGCGCTGTCCGTAGCCGCGGGGACTCAGCGTTAACTTCACTAGGTATTTAAGGTATGTACGGTTATTGTTTGTTTGTTTGTTTGTTGCTGTATCCTAAAGACAGGTATTAAAACCCAAAATCTCCTATATATTTGTCTAAATCTGTGACTCTGTGCCCGTAACGCTGGGTGGAGTCACAGCGGTGGGCGGAGTCAGCAAGTCTCTGCTCCTGCTGCCTGTCCATCTCTCTCTCTCCCCTCCCCCCACCCATCAGCAGCTCTGATTCCCTGGCCGCGGCGCCGGCCCAACAACAACGGCTGATGCCGCCCCTGGCATACACATTAGGAGGGACGGGTGGCGCAGGAGAAGGCTCTCATAGCCCTCCCTGCGCCGTGTACACAGACCCGCCGCCTCCTCCGCACAAATCCCGCTGTCAGCTCTCCTGCTGTGACAGGAGGCGAGTGCTGCAGTGACGTCATCTCCCTACCGCCCCGCGTCTCTCTATCCCCTCCCTACCGCCTCGCGTCTCTCTATCCCCTCCCTACTGCCCCGCGTCTCTATATCCCCTCCCAGCCGCCCTGCGTCTCTCTATCCCCTCCCTACCGCCCCACGTCTCTCTATCCCCTTCATACCGCCCCGTGTCTCTGTATCCCCTCCTACCGCCCTGCGTCTCTTTATCCCCTCCCTACCGCCCCGCGTCTCTCTATTCCCTCCCAGCTGCCCCGCCTCTCTGTATCCCCTCCCTATCGCCCCGGGTCTCTCTATCCCCTCCCTACCGCCCCGCGTCTCTCTATCCCCTCCCTGCCGACCCGCGTCTCTCTATCCCCTCCATACCACCCCGCGTCTTTCTATCCCCTCCCTACCGCCCCGCGTCTCAATATATATTCCCTCCCTACCGCCCTGCGTCTCTCTATCCCCTCCCTACCGCCCCGCGTCTCAATATATATTCCCTCCCTACCGCCCTGCGTCTCTCTATCCCCTCCCTACGGCCCTGCGTCTCTCTATCCCCTCCCTGCCGCCCTGCGTCTCTCTATCCCCTCCCTACTGCCCCCCTTCTATCTATCCCCTCCCTACCGTCCCGCGTCTCTCTATCCCCTCTATCCACTCATACTAATATTGAACCGCAGCAAGGCGTGCAGGGGTTAAGGGGGCGTAGCCCCTTTCGACGGTGTGAAGAGCGCCCGTAGGGCGCGATGAAGCACCTAGTGTTAATATATGGAGCTGTGAGCGTCTTTTTACTATTTTATAAGCCCATTGAGTGCCGTCCTGCATGTTTAGTATATATATATATATATATATATGTCCATAGCTCCAAACTGTGGTCATACAAGAAACATGCTTTAAATTGCTTCTACATTTCAGTTTTATTAAAAAATCATTGTCAGGAGTTTTGACTTTTTTTAATAAAACCGAAACGTAGAAACAATTTATAGCACGTTTCTTGTATGACCGTGAGTGCCACCGCAGCCATTGCAATCTACTATATTTGGTACTACTGTGAGGCCACGCTCCACCTGTTTTTTGCGCCTTCTGCGCACACTGTTCCTTTGTTAGGTATGGGAGGGAGGGCACAAATTTATAGTTTGCACACCCTTGCACTGGCCCTGTTCACATTAGTATAAAACCAATACAGCTGGTAAAAGTAGGTTATAAAGGTAAGTCATATGATGGAATCAATCATAATATTAGAAATATTACATCATTTTGAACAATCAGTCTTCATTTTACATAAAAAAAAAAGAAAAAAAAGAATAATAAAAATGATATCTATATCTATATATATACACTGCTCAAAAAAATAAAGGGAACACTAAAATAACACATCCTAGATCTGAATGAATGAAATATTCTTATTAAATACTTTGTTCTTTACATAGTTGAATGTGCTGACAACAAAATCACACAAAAATGATCAATGGAAATCAAATTTATTAACCCATGGAGGTCTGGATTTGGAGTCACACTCAAAATTAAAGTGGAAAAACACACTACAGGCTGATCCAACTTTGATGTAATGTCCTTAAAACAAGTCAAAATGAGGCTCAGTAGTGTGTGTGGCCTCCACATGCCTGTATGTCCTCCCTACAATGCCTGGGCATGCTCCTGATGAGGTGGCGGATGGTCTCCAGAGGGATCTCCTCCCAGACTTGGACTAAAGCATCCGCCAACTCCTGGACAGTCTGTGGTGCAATGTGGCATTGGTGGATGGAGCGAGACATGATGTCCCAGATGGGCTCAATTGGATTCAGGTCTGGGGAACGGGCGGGCCAGTCCATAGCATCAATGCCTTCGTCTTGCAGGAACTGCTGACACACTCCAGCCACATGAGGTCTAGCATTGTCTTGCATTAGGAGGAACCCAAGGCCAACCGCACCAGCATATGGTCTCACAAGGGGTCTGAGGATTTCATCTCGGTACCTAATGGCAGTCAGGCTACCTCTGCTGAGAACATGGAGGGCTGTGCGGCCCCCCAAAGGAATGCAACCCCACACCATTACTGACCCACTGCCAAATCGGTCATGCTGGAGGATGTTGCAGGCAGCAGAACGTTCTCCTTGGCGTCTCCAGTCACATCTGTCACATGTGCTCAGTGAGAACCTGCTTTCATCTGTGAAGAGCACAGGGCGCCAGTGGCGAATTTGCCAATCTTGGTGTTCTCTGGCAAATGCCAAACGTCCTGCACGGTGTTGGGCTGTAAGCACAACCCCCCACCTGTGGACGTCGGGCCCTCATACCACCCTCATGGAGTCTGTTTCTGATTGTTTGAGTAGACACATGCACATTTGTGGCTTGCTGGAGGTCATTTTGCAGGGCTCTGGCAGTGCTCCTCCTGTTCCTCCTTGCACAAAGGCGGAGGTAGCGGTCCTGCTGCTGGGTTGTTGCCCTCCTACGGCCTCCTCCACGTCTCCTGATGTACTCGCCTGTCTCCTGGTAGCGCCTCCATGCACTGGACACTATGCTGACAGACACAGCAAACCTTCTTGCCACAGCTCGCATTGATGTGCCTTCCTGGATGAGCTGCACTACCTGAGCCACTTGTGTGGGTTGTAGACTTCGTCTCATGCTACCACTAGAGTGAAAGCACCGCCAGCTTTCAAAAGTGACCAAAACATCAGCCAGAAAGCATAGGAGCTGAAAAGTGTTCTGTGGTCACCACCTGCAGAACAACTCCTTTATTGGGGGTGTCTTGCTAATTGCCTATAATTTCCACCTGTTGTCTATTCCATTTGCACAACAGCATGTGAAAATGATTGTCAATCAGTGTTGCTTCCTAAGTGGACAGTTTGATTTCACAGAACTGTGATTGACTTGGAGTTACATTGTGTTGTTTAGGTGTTCCCTTTATTTTTTTGAGCAGTGTATGTATATATATATATATATAAAATTTGATATTTGTTATATTGTTTTGCTCTGAACAAGAAAAAAAACAATGAGCTGAAATGATAAAACATCAATGTTTCCTTTTAAAAATATTATATAAAGTTATGTACTATTATCACTCACGATTATGGGATCTTTCTGTTGTTATTTTCTTTATGAACAGATTATTTTTGTTATTTTGTCATTTTTACTTATAATGTTATTTAGCTAACATGCACAAGCTAGTTTATGCCGCTGATTTCCATGCATGTTACGTATTTTAAAGAAAGCCTTGAGGTGCCATGTATCCTGACGGAGTCTAATCAATGTGAACCTTTCCGCACAGGCACTGATAGCATTGTAAATCATTGCACAAATGCCAAGATGCTCTGACAGCACTATCTATGCATATGGATGTGTTACAGCTTTATTGACCTGCCCATAACAATGGAAAAATCACATAATAGACTGAACAGAGTTTAACACACGAGACCTGTCAGCTATTAAAATATCTTGCTTCTTATTGTTTCATTGAGATGAGGCTGACACTGAATTTTTATCTATACGTATAAGGAAGGTGAGAATCGGTAGCAGTAAGTAAATGTTGGAAAAATATTCTTCACTTAATTATCTTTTTTTCACAATGTTCCATGACATAGACAAAAAAGTTTGTTTCTTAATAATTTTCTCTCCTAATTGCAATATTGACAATTCTATAGCACAGATTCATGCAGCAAATTGTACGTTTGCAATTTTTCAAAAACAATAACATTATGAAATTCGAACTAGCCATTTTAAAAAAGGCTGGCAAAATCGCTGTAAAAAAAGGTAATTTCTCATACAGTACCTGCTGCTCAATACTTTTACACTATAATAATAATAATAATAATATTTATTTTTTATTTTATTTATATAGTTCTTTTCTCCCACAGTACTCAATGTCACTTTAAAACATCAAAAACATAGCAGAGTTTTGGTCTTACAGAAAAGAACCAATTAACAATTAACATAATGGGCAAAATAAACATAGTCAAAAAACAAACAAAGGGTTTTTCCCATGCACCCCAAGGACTATTAGTAACAAGACCTGTTCACTATATGGTAATAGAGATTTTAGAGATCTTGGTTACATATATTTTGCAAAAAATATGATAAGCCTCCAGGCCACTTTAGGGCATCTCTATTACTGGAGGTCCCTAATACTAAGTATAAGTCCAGGGCGTGGACCCCACAAAGTTTAGGCCAAACCACCCAGGGCAGCACACCATTGAAATACTAAAGTATTAATATGTGTCAGCAGCAGCAGGAGACGCACGTCCCTGGGAGCCGGGACATCATGTCTCCCACTGATCCCCGCCCAGCGCCTAGCAACAGGCTGACGCCGGGTGCAATGCGTCCTGGTCCCCACACGGTGCCTAGCAACACATGGAAGCTGGGTGCTGGGAGACGCCGGACTCCTAGCAAGGGGGACGCCAGAGGCAGATGGTATTCCCTGTTGCTTAAGAGGTAGTGTACGTGCAGCAGGGCAGCTGCATTGAAATCTGCAATTAGTACTCAGCATTCTGATTGGTGCAAGCACCATTTATATTTCCTTCCTGGTCTCTGTCATATCACTGGTGATAGTTCCTGCTTCATTTGGAACCTGTCAGCTCGTATGAGATCCGGTCTGCCTGTGTTATACCCATGACCTGGAGACCTTGCCAGAATGATTGCCTGATCAGATCCAGCTAGCTTTGTATTCAGGTTTTTGTGGAGTCTCCACACAGACACTGCTTTGCCTGCATTTCTTTATTATGTACATCCTGTGCATTGTTGCATGTAATTCCAGTCTGGTTGCTTATAATAACATATTTGAGCATTGTTGCTTTCATATTTATTAAAATGCTTATTACATCTTATGCATTGTTCCATTTATAATTATTTGTATATTCAGTGTCGCTGCTTTCAACACTGTGAATTGTTATACGTACATTTTGTTTATGTTATGAACACACTCCTCAGTCTGTGCCTTAGCATAGTAGCAAGGTTGCGTCAGGTAAACATCTCACCATACTACATTTACTCCTGCCCAGCCTCCGATAGTCGCCTTGTATATACGGAAAACCTGGGGGCATCTGAGTATGGGGGGACCTACTTCACCCTGGAAGGGCGGCTGCTATAGGCAAAGTCTTTGGCTGCAGGAGACTAAAAGACTGCTGGGAAGTGGTTAATTGCATGAGCGTCACAAGGCACCACCTATAAACCTACGAAACTGAGTGTAACCATAACAATATGTGTTAATAGGAAAGAAGAGCTGTGTCTTAAAAAGCAATACAAATATAGGGGTGTTTGTAAAATACTCAAAAGAGTAGTGTTAGGAATGTTACCAGTTTGATTTGACCAGTTTGCCAGTATACATTATATTGCAAAATAAACATAGTGCAGGGGTGGAAGCAGCTATTTGCGTAATAGTTTTCACGGGTTATATATCACCCCAACGAAAGGTACCAGATGAGGCAGCCATTTTGGGTGCACTACGTAAAATTACCCTGGGTGGAATAGACAACCGTGGAAGAGATGACATAAAATGGGGAAGTTGCAGCTAACTAAAGCTAGACACCAAGGGGGTCATTCCGAGATGATCGCTCGCTGCCGTTTTTAGCAGTGCAGCGAACAGGTTACTAATGTGCATGCGTATGCACCGCAATGCGCAGGCGCAACATACGAGTACAAAGCGGTTAGTTGCTAGGCGATGGATTTAATGAAGAATCCATTCGCACAGCCGATCGCAAGGAGATTGACAGGAATAGGGCTTTTGTGGGTGGCAACTGACCGTTTTCATGGAGTGTTTGGAAAAACACAGGCGTGCCCAAGCGTTTGCAGGGCGGGTGTCTCATGTCAATTCCGGGACCAAAAAAACTGAAGTGATCGCAAGGGCTGAGTAAGTCCAGAGCTACTCAGAAACTGCAAAAACTTTTTCGGCCCGCTCGCCTGCATACGCGTTAGCACACTTGCAAAGCGAAAATACACTCCCCTGTTGGCGGCGACTATGCGTTTGCATGGCTGCTAAAGTAGCTAATGAGCGATCAACTCATAATGACCCCCCAAGGCCCTTATGTAACCATTGGATCCATGTATGTTCCATGGGTGTACCAGGTGAGGCAGCCATTTTGGGTGCACTACAAAGGTTACAGCATGTTAGATAAGTGATACAAGGAATTAGTGATGTGCACCGGAAATTTTTCGGGTTTTGTGTTTTGGTTTTGGATTCAGTTCCGCGGCCGTGTTTTGGATTCGGACCCGTTTTGGCAAAACGTCCTTGAAACTTTTTTGTCGGATTCGGGTGTGTTTTGCATTCGGGTGTTTTTTTACAAAAAACCCTCAAAAACAGCTTACATCATAGAATTTGGGGGTCATTTTGATCCCATAGTATTATTAACATCAAAAACCATAATTTACACTCATTTCCAGTCTATTCTGAACACCTCACACCTCACAATATTATTTTTAGTCCTAAAATTTGCACCAAAGTTTCTGGAAGACTAAGCTAAGCGACCCAAGTGGCCGACACAAACACCTGGCCCATCTAGGAGTGGCACTGCAGTGTCAGACAGGATGGCACTTAAAAAAAATAGTCCCCAAACAGCACATGATGCAAAAAAAAAAAGAGGTGCAATGAGGTAGCTGTGTGACTAAGCTAAGTGACCCAAGTGTCCGACACAAACACCTGGCAAATCTAGGAGTGGCAGGCAGGATGGCCCTTCCAAAAAATAGTCCCCAAACAGCACATGATTCAAAGAAAAATGAAAGAAAAAAGAGGTGCAAGATGGAATTGTCCTTGGGCCCTCCCACCCACCCTTATGTTGTATAAACAGGACATGCACACTTTAACAAACCCATCATTTCAGCGACAGGGTCTGCCACACAGGGAGGCGGTCAACATCCCGCTGGACGGGATCCCAGCGGTCAAAAGACCGACGCCGGAATCCCGACCGCCACAATCCCGACATATTCTCCCTCCGTGGGTGTCCACGACACCCATAGAGGGAGAATCTAATAGTGTGCCGAGCGTAGCGAGCGAAGCAAGCCCGCAAGGGGCTGCGTTTCGTTCGCCACCCCTGTCGGGATTGTGTGGTCGGGATTCCGGCGTCGGTATTTCGACCGCCGGGATCCCGTCCAGCGGGATTACGTACTGATCCCGCCACACAACTGTGACTGAAATGACTGGTTGGTTTGGGCCCCCACCAAAAGAGAAGCAATCAATCTCTCCTTGCACAAACTGGCTCTACAGAGGCAAGATGTCCACCTCCTCCCCATCGTCCGATTCCTCACCCCTTTCACTGTGTACATCCCCCTCCTCACAAATTATTAATTCGTCCCCACTGGAATCCACCATCTCAGGTCCGTGTGTACTTTCTGGAGGCAATTGCTGGTGAATGTCTCCACTAAGGAATTGATTATAATTCATTTTGATGAACATCATCTTCTCCACATTTTCTGGAAGTAACCTCGTACGCCGATTGCTGACAAGGTGAGCGGCTGCACTAAACACTCTTTCGGAGTACACACTGAAGGGGGGGGGGGGGGGGCAACTTAGGTCAAATAAAGCCAGTTTGTGCAAGGGCCTCCAAATTGCCTCTTTTTCCTGCCAGTATACGTACGGACTGTCTGACGTGCCTACTTGGATGCGGTCACTCAGAATCATATCCAGTGACAGTAGACGACATGTCAGTAATCGTTGGCAGGTCCTTCAGTCCGGACCAGATGTCAGCACTCGCTCCAGACTGCCCTGCATCACCGCCAGCGGGTGGGCTGGGAATTCTTAGCCTTTTCTTCACAGCCCCAGTTGCGGGAGAATGTGAAGGAGGAGCTGTTGACGGGTCACGTTCCGCTTGACTTGACAATTTTCTCACCAGCAGGTCTTTGAACCTCTGCAGACTTGTGTCTGCCGGAAAGAGAGATACAACGTAGGTTTTAAATCTAGGATCGAGCACGGTGGCCAAAATGTAGTGCTCTGATTTCAACAGATTGACCACCCGTGAATCCTGGTTAAGCGAATTAAGGGCTCCATCCACAAGTCCCACATGCCTAGCGGAATCGCTCTGTTTTAGCTCCTCCTTCAATCTCTCCAGCTTCTTCTGCAAAAGCCTGATGAGGGGAATGACCTGACTCAGGCTGGCAGTGTCTGAACTGACTTCACGTGTGGCAAGTTCAAAGGGTTGCAGAACCTTGCACAACGTTGAAATCATTCTCCACTGTGCTTGAGTCAGGTGCATTCCCCCTCCTTTGCCTATATCGTATGTAGCTGTATAGGCTTGAATGGCCTTTTGCTGATCCTCCATCCTCTGAAGCATATAGAGGGTTGAATTCCACCTCGTTACCACCTCTTGCTTCAGATGATGGCAGGGCAGGTTTAGGAGTGTTTGCTGGTGCTCCAGTCTTCGGCACACGGTGGCTGAATGCCGAAAGTGGCCCGCAATTCTTCGGGCCACCGACAGCATCTCTTGCACGCCCCTGTCATTTTTTAAATAATTCTGCACCACCAAATTCAATGTATGTGCAAAACATGGGACGTGCTGGAATTTGCCCAGATGTAATGCACGCACAATATTGGTGGCATTGTCCGATGTCACAAATCCCCAGGAGAGTCCAATTGGGGTAAACCATTCTGCGATGATGTTCCTCAGTTTCCGTAAGAGGTTGTCAGCTGTGTGCCTCTTATGAAAAGCGGTGATACAAAGCGTAGCCTGCCTAGGAACGAGTTGGCATTTGTGAGATGCTGCTACTGGTGCCGCCGCTGCTGTTTTTGCTGCGGGAGGCAATACATCTACCCAGTGGGCTGTCACAGTCATATAGTCCTGAGTCTGCCCTGGTCCATTTGTCCACATGTCCGTGGTTAAGTGGACATTGGGTACAACTGCATTCTTTAGGACACTGGTGACTCTTTTTCTGACGTCTGTGTACATTTTCGGTATCGCCTGCCAAGAGAAATGGAACCTAGATGGTTTTTGGTACCGGGGACACAGTACCTCAATCAATTCTCTAGTTCCCTGTGAATTAACGGTGGATACCGGAAACACGTTTCTCACCACCCAGGCTCCCAAGGCCTGAGTTATCCGCTTTGCAGCAGGATGACTGCTGTGATATTTCATCTTCCTCGCAAAGGACTGTTGGACAGTCAATTGCTTACTGGAAGCAGTACAAGTGGTCTTCCGACTTCCCCTCTGGGATGACGATCGACTCCCAGCAGCAACAACAGCAGCGCCAGCAGCAGTAGGCGCTACACTCAAGGATGCATCGGAGGAATCCCAGGCAGTAGAGGACTTGTCAGACTTGACAGAGACATGGCCTGCAGGACTATTGGCTTTCCTGTCTAAGGAGGAAATTGACACTGAGGGAGTTGGTGGTGTGGTTTGCAGGAGCTTGGTTACAACAAGAGGAATGGATTTAGTTGGCAGTGGACTGCTTCCGCTGTCACCCAAAGTTTTTGAACTTGTCAATGACTTCTGATGAATGCGCTCCAGGTGACGTATAAGGGAGGATGTTCCTAGGTGGTTAACGTCCTTACCCCTACTTATTACAGCTTGACAAAGGCAACACACGGCTTGACACCAGTTGTCCGCATTTCTGTTGAAATAATTCCACACCGAAGAGGTGATTTTTTTTGTATTTTGACCAGGCATGTCAATGGCCATATTCGTCCCACGGACAACAGGTGTCTCCCCGGGTGCCTGACTTAAACAAACCACCTCACCATCAGAATCCTCCTTGTCAATTTCCTCCCCAGCGCCAGCAACACCCATATCCTCATCCTGGTGTACTTCAACAGTGACATCTTCAATTTGACTATCAGGAACTGGACTGCGGGTGCTCCTTCCAGCACTTGCAGGGGGCGTGCAAATGGTGGAAGGTGCCACCTCTTCCCGTCCAGTGTTGGGAAGGTCAGGCATCGCAACCGACACAATTGGACTCTCCTTGGGGATTTGTGATTTAGAAGAACGCACAGTTCTTTGCTGTGCTTTTGCCATCTTAACTCTTTTAAGTTTTCTAGCAGGAGGATGAGTGCTTCCATCCTCATGTGAAGCTGAACCACTAGCCATAAACATAGGCCAGGCCCTCAACCGTTCCTTGCCACTCTGTGTCGTAAATGGCACATTGGCAAGTTTACGCTTCTCCTCAGACGATTTTGATTTAGATTTTTGGGTCATTTTGCTGAGCTTTATTTTTTGGGATTTTACATGCTATCTACTATGAAATTGGGCATCGGCCTTGGCAGACGACGTTGATGGCATTTCATCGTCTCGGCCATGACTAGTGGCAGCAGCTTCAGCACGAGGTGGAAGTGGATCTTGATCTTTCCCTATTTTACCCTCCACATTTTTGTTCTCCATTTTTTAATGTGTGGATATTATATGCCAGTAATATATCAATAGCAATGGCCTACTACTATATATACTGCGCACAACTGAAATGCACCACAGGTATGGATGGATAGTATACTTGACGACACAGAGGTAGGTAGAGCAGTGGCCTACTGTACCGTACTGCTATATATTATATACTGGTGGTCAGCAAAATTATGCACTGTCCTCCTACTATATATATATACTGCGCACAAATGAAATGCACCACAGGTATGGATGGATAGTATACTTGACGACACAGAGGTAGGTAGAGCAGTGGCCTACTGTACCATACTGCTATATATTATATACTGGTGGTCAGCAAAATTATGCACTGTCCTCCTACTATATAAATATACTGTGCAAAACTTAAATGCACCACAGGTATGGATGGATAGTATACTTGACGACACAAAGGTAGGTAAAGCAGTGGCTTACTGTACTGTACTGCTATATATTATATACTGGTGGTCAGCAAAATTATGCACTGTCCTCCTACTATATATATACTGTGCAAAACTTAAATGCACCACAGGTGTGGATGGGATAGTATACTTGACGACACAGAGGTAGGTAGAGCAGTGGCCTACTGTACCGTACTGCTATATATTATATACTGGTGGTCAGCAAAATTATGCACTGTCCTCCTACTATATATATACTGTGCAAAACTTAAATGTACCACAGGTATGGATAAGATAGTATACTTGATGACACAGAGGTAGAGCAGTGGACTACTGTACCGTACTGCTATATATATACTGTTGGTCAGCAAAATTCTGCACTGTCCTCCTACTATATACTACAATGTAGCACAGATATGGAGCGTTTTTCAGGCAGAGAATGTATACTGGTGGTCACTGGTCAGCAAAACTTTGCACTGTCCTCCTACTATATAATGCTGCTGGTCCCCAGTCCCCGCAGTAAAGCAATTAGCACACTGAGCACAGGTATTTGCAGCACACTGAGCACAGATATGGAGCGTTTTTCAGGCAGAGAACGTAGATATTTGCAGCACACTGAGCACAGATATTTGCAGCACACTGAGCACAGATATTTGCAGCACACTGAGCACAGATATTTGCAGCACACTGAACATAGAAACTGAGAGGACACCAGCCACGTCCTCTCACGATCATCTCCAATGCACGAGTGAAAAATGGCGGCGACGCGCGGCTCCTTATATAGAATACGAATCTCGCGAGAATCTGACCGCGGGATGATGACGTTCGGGCGCGCTCGGGTTAATCGAGCAAGGCGGGAGGATCCGAGTCTGCTCGGACCCATGCAAAAAAGGGTGAAGTTCGGGGGGGTTCGGATCCCGAGGAACCGAACCCGCTCATCACTACAAGGAATCCAGGCTTATATGGGTAACTGAAGTGTATGTAATATGATATGCGTTGCATGTAAACTAGTCCATGTGGGGGTCAAAGCAGAAACTTGTTTGCCCAGGACCCAATCTCTGTGTGGTGAAAAGTCACAGAACAGCATCTCCCAGTCTCAGTGCATTTTTAGACTGCTAACCAGCATCTTTGTCATGCACTGAGAGGGTCCAGCAGCTCATGGTATCTGTTCAGATTGTCGACAGTGTTAAGGCCGACACCCAGGTCAACCACTAATGGTCGACATTAAGATGGTCAACATGTACAATTGGTCGACACATGGAAATGGACGACACATGAAAGGTCGACACATGAAAAGGTATTTTTCAATTCATTTTGCAATTTTGGAATATTTTATGTCCCATTAATTTGATTAATTTCTATACATGCCGCTGCAGGAAGCCTACTGAAATGCACTGGATTGAATAGAAAAACTCAGCAAATCACAAGTAATGTTTAAGTGCCTGCAGCTTGTTATTAGCTGAGCAATTAAGCAATGAAAACTATTATACTATTGTAGGACTGTTCTAGTATGTCCTGGCTAGTATTTGTACAATACTTCCACAAATGCCAGTATGTCCAAGCAGGAAAGTTTGCTGGTTCTTGTAGTTCTACAATTTACTCTTATTTTGATGTTTAATGCAGTGGTTCCCAAACTTTGTTACTTCACGGCACCCTAGAGCATCAGCATTTTTTTTCATGGCACCCCTAGGATAAAAGTTTTGTATTGATAAGTTTTGAAAAAAATATTAAATTAAGTAAATTCTTCTTGTCATGGGGGGTCATTCCGAGTTGTTCGCTCATTATTTTTTTCTCGCAACGGAGCGATTAGTCGCTAATGCGCATGCGCAATGCCCGCAGTGCGACTGCGCCAAGTAAATTTGCTATGCAGTTAAGTTTTTTTCTCACGGCATTACGAGGTTTTTTCTTCGTTCTGGTGATCGGAGTGTGATTGACTGGAAGTGGGTGTTTCTGGGCGGAAACTGGACGTTTTATGGGAGTGTGTGAAAAAACGCTACCGTTTCTGGGAAAAACGCGGGAGTGGCTGGAGAAACGGAGGGGTGTCTGGCCGAACGCTGGGTGTGTTTGTGACGTCAAACCAGGAACGACAAGCACTGAACTGATCGCAGATGCCGAGTAAGTCTGAAGCTACTCAGAAACTGCTAAGAAGTGTCTATTCGCAATTCTGCTAATCTTTCGTTTGCAATTTTGATAAGCTAAGATTCACTCCCAGTAGGCGGCAGCTTAGCGTGTGCAAAGCTGCTAAAAGCGAGCGAACAACTCGGAATGACCCCCATGGTTAGGTTCAGTTAAGGTGTACAGTTGTGGTGTACAGTTTTGCTTCTGATTGTCCACAGGTTTTAAAATTGTCAGTCGCTAGCATTGGATTTTGCCCATCCCTTTGACCAGAAATCATTTAATTTGGTCCTGGATCACCAACCCCGGGCCCCCTGCAAGAGCCTTGCATCACATGCCTTGGCACACAATTTGGAAACCACTGGTTTAATGTAGTTATTATTATTATTATTATTATTATCATTATTTTGCTAAAATGGAGAATTGTCCCTTTCAGTTCAAATGACAATGCATTTCTATGGACTTACCGTGGTGCATTTTAGACAGTTTTGCAGCTTGCTGACAGTGTCCACCAGTATACTATATATAGCAGTACGGTAGGCCACTGCTGTGTACCTACCTCTGTGTCGTCACTCGTCATCCATTAAGTATACTATCCATCTAAATTCTATACCTGTGGTGCATTTTAGACAGTTTTGCAGTTTGCTGACTGTGTCCACCAGTATACTATATATAGCAGTACGGTAGGCCACTGATGTGTACCTACCTCTATGTCGTCACTCGTCATCCATTAAGTATACTATCCATCTACATTCTATACCTGTGGTGCATTTTAGACAGTTTTGCAGTTTGCTGACAGTGTCCACTAGTATACTATATATAGCAGTACGGTAGGCCACTGCTGTGTACCTACCTCTGTGTCGTCACTCGTCATCCATTAAGTATACTATCCATCTACATTCTATACCTGTGGTGCATTTTAGACAGTTTTGCAGTTTGCTGACAGTGTCCACCAGTATACTATATATAGCAGTACGGTAGGCCACTGCTGTGTACCTACCTCTGTGTCGTCACTCGTCATCCATTAAGTATACTATCCATCTGCGTTCTATACCTGTGGTGCATTTTAGACTGTTTTGCAGTTTGCTGACAGTGTCCACCAGTATACTATATATAGCAGTACGGTAGGCCACTGCTGTGTACCTACCTCTGTGTCGTCACTCGTCATCCATTAAGTATACTATCCATCTTCATTCTATACCTGTGGTGCATTTTAGACAGTTTTGCAGTTTGCTGACAGTGTCCACCAGTATACTATAATTAGCAGTACGGTAGGCCACTGCTGTGTACCTACCTCTGTGTCGTCACTCGTCATCCATTAAGTATACTATCCATCTACATTCTATACCTGTGGTGCATTTTAGACAGTTTTGCAGTTTGCTGACAGTGTCCACCAGTATACTATATATAGCAGTATGGTAGGCCACTGCTGTGTACCTACCTCTGTGTCGTCACTCGTCATCTATTAAGTATACTATCCATCTACATTCTATACCTGTGGTGCATTTTAGACAGTTTTGCAGTTTGCTGACAGTGTCCACCAGTATAATATATATAGCAGTACGGTAGGCCACTGCTGTGTACCTACCTCTGTGTCGTCACTCGTCATCCATTAAGTATACTATCCATCTGCATTCTATACCTGTGGTGCATTTTAGACAGTTTTGCAGTTTGCTGACAGTGTCCACCAGTTTACTATATATAGCAGTACGGTAGGCCACTGCTGTGTACCTACCTCTGTGTCGTCACTCGTCATCCATTAAGTATACTATCCATCTACATTCTATACCTGTGGTGCATTTTAGACAGTTTTGCAGTTTGCTGACAGTGCCCACCAGTTTACTATATATAGCAGTACGGTAGGCCACTGCTGTGTACCTACCTCTGTGTCGTCATTCGTCATCCATTAAGTATACTATCCATCTACATTCTATACCTGTGGTGCATTTTAGACAGTTTTGCAGTTTGCTGACAGTGTCCACCAGTATACTATATATAGCAGTACGGTAGGCCACTGCTGTGTACCTACCTCTGTGTCGTCACTCGTCATCCATTAAGTATACTATCCATCTGCATTCTATACCTGTGGTGCATTTTAGACAGTTTTGCAGTTTGCGGACAGTGTCCATTAGTATACTATATATAGCAGTACAGTAGGCCACTGCTGTGTACCTACCTCTGTGTCGTCACTCGTCATCCATTAAGTATACTATCCATCTACATTCTATACCTGTGGTGCATTTTAGACAGTTTTGCAGTTTGCTGACAGTGTCCACCAGTATACTATAATTAGCAGTACGGTAGGCCACTGCTGTGTACCTACCTCTGTGTCGTCACTCGTCATCCATTAAGTATACTATCCATCTACATTCTATACTTGTGGTGCATTTTAGACAGTTTTGCAGTTTGCTGACAGTGTCCACCAGTATACTATATATAGCAGTACGGTAGGCCACTGCTGTGTACCTACCTCTGTGTCGTCACTCGTCATCCATTAAGTATACTATCCATCTTCATTCTATACCTGTGGTGCATTTTAGACAGTTTTGCAGTTTGCTGACAGTGTCCACCAGTATACTATAATTAGCAGTACGGTAGGCCACTGCTGTGTACCTACCTCTGTGTCGTCACTCGTCATCCATTAAGTATACTATCCATCTACATTCTATACCTGTGGTGCATTTTAGACAGTTTTGCAGTTTGCTGACAGTGTCCACCAGTATACTATATATAGCAGTATGGTAGGCCACTGCTGTGTACCTACCTCTGTGTCGTCACTCGTCATCTATTAAGTATACTATCCATCTACATTCTATACCTGTGGTGCATTTTAGACAGTTTTGCAGTTTGCTGACAGTGTCCACCAGTATAATATATATAGCAGTACGGTAGGCCACTGCTGTGTACCTACCTCTGTGTCGTCACTCGTCATCCATTAAGTATACTATCCATCTGCATTCTATACCTGTGGTGCATTTTAGACAGTTTTGCAGTTTGCTGACAGTGTCCACCAGTTTACTATATATAGCAGTACGGTAGGCCACTGCTGTGTACCTACCTCTGTGTCGTCACTCGTCATCCATTAAGTATACTATCCATCTACATTCTATACCTGTGGTGCATTTTAGACAGTTTTGCAGTTTGCTGACAGTGCCCACCAGTTTACTATATATAGCAGTACGGTAGGCCACTGCTGTGTACCTACCTCTGTGTCGTCATTCGTCATCCATTAAGTATACTATCCATCTACATTCTATACCTGTGGTGCATTTTAGACAGTTTTGCAGTTTGCTGACAGTGTCCACCAGTATACTATATATAGCAGTACGGTAGGCCACTGCTGTGTACCTACCTCTGTGTCGTCACTCGTCATCCATTAAGTATACTATCCATCTGCATTCTATACCTGTGGTGCATTTTAGACAGTTTTGCAGTTTGCGGACAGTGTCCATTAGTATACTATATATAGCAGTACAGTAGGCCACTGCTGTGTACCTACCTCTGTGTCGTCACTCGTCATCCATTAAGTATACTATCCATCTACATTCTATACCTGTGGTGCATTTTAGACAGTTTTGCAGTTTGCTGACAGTGTCCACCAGTATACTATAATTAGCAGTACGGTAGGCCACTGCTGTGTACCTACCTCTGTGTCGTCACTCGTCATCCATTAAGTATACTATCCATCTACATTCTATACTTGTGGTGCATTTTAGACAGTTTTGCAGTTTGCTGACAGTGTCCACCAGTATACTATATATAGCAGTACGGTAGGCCACTGCTGTGTACCTACCTCTGTGTCATCACTCGTCATCTATTAAGTATACTATCCATCTACATTCTATACCTGTGGTGCATTTTAGACAGTTTTGCAGTTTGCTGACAGTGTCCACCAGTATAATATATATAGCAGTACGGTAGGCCACTGCTGTGTACCTACCTCTGTGTCGTCACTCGTCATCCATTAAGTATACTATCCATCTGCATTCTATACCTGTGGTGCATTTTAGACAGTTTTGCAGTTTGCTGACAGTGTCCACCAGTTTACTATATATAGCAGTACGGTAGGCCACTGCTGTGTACCTACCTCTGTGTCGTCACTCGTCATCCATTAAGTATACTATCCATCTACATTCTATACCTGTGGTGCATTTTAGACAGTTTTGCAGTTTGCTGACAGTGTCCACCCGTATACTATATATAGCAGTACGGTAGGCCACTGCTGTGTACCTACCTCTGTGTCGTCACTCGTCATCCATTAAGTATACTATCCATCTACATTCTATACCTGTGGTGCATTTTAGACAGTTTTGCAGCTTGCTGACAGTGTCCACAAGTATACTATATATAGCAGTACGGTAGGCCACTGCTGTGTACCTACCTCTGTGTCATCACTCGTCATCCATTAAGTATACTATCCATCTAAATTCTATACCTGTGGTGCATTTTAGACAGTTTTGCAGTTTGCTGACTGTGTCCACCAGTATACTATATATAGCAGTACGGTAGGCCACTGATGTGTACCTACCTCTATGTCGTCACTCGTCATCCATTAAGTATACAATCCATCTACATTCTATACCTGTGGTGCATTTTAGACAGTTTTGCAGTTTGCTGACAGTGTCCACCAGTATACTATATATAGCAGTACGGTAGGCCACTGCTGTGTACCTACCTCTGTGTCGTCACTCGTCATCCATTAAGTATACTATCCATCTACATTCTATACCTGTGGTGCATTTTAATCAGTTTTGCAGTTTGCTGACAGTGTCCACCAGTATACTATATATAGCAGTACGGTAGGCCACTGCTGTGTACCTACCTCTGTGTCGTCACTCGTCATCCATTAAGTATACTATCCATCTGCATTCTATACCTGTGGTGCATTTTAGACAGTTTTGCAGTTTGCTGACAGTGTCCACCAGTATACTATATATAGCAGTACGGTAGGCCACTGCTGTGTACCTACCTCTGTGTCGTCACTCGTCATCCATTAAGTATACTATCCATCAACATTCTATACCTGTGGTGCATTTTAGACAGTTTTGCAGTTTGCTGACAGTGTCCACCAGTATACTATATATAGCAGTACGGTAGGCCACTGCTGTGTACCTACCTCTGTGTCGTCACTCGTCATCCATTAAGTATACTATCCATCTGTATTCTATACCTGTGGTGCATTTTAGACAGTTTTGCAGTTTGCTGACATTGTCCACCAGTATACTATATATAGCAGTACGGTAGGCCACTGCTGTGTACCTACCTCTGTGTCATCACTCGTCATCCATTAAGTATACTATCCATCTGCATTTTATACCTGTGGTGCATTTTAGACAGTTTTGCAGTTTGCTGACAGTGTCCACCAGTATACTATATATAGCAGTACGGTAGGCCACTGCTGTGTACCTACCTCTGTGTCGTCACTCGTCATCCATTAAGTATACTATCCATCTACATTCTATACCTGTGGTGCATTTTAGACAGTTTTGCAGTTTGCTGACAGTGTCCACCAGTATACTATATATAGCAGTACGGTAGGCCACTGCTGTGTACCTACCTCTGTGTCGTCACTCGTCATCCATTAAGTATACTATCCATCTAAATTCTATACCTGTGGTGCATTTTAGACAGTTTTGCAGTTTGCTGACAGTGTCCACCAGTATACTATATATAGCAGTACGGTAGGCCACTGCTGTGTACCTACCTCTGTGTCGTCACTCGTCATCCATTAAGTATACTATCCATCTGCATTCTATACCTGTGGTGCATTTTAGACAGTTTTGCAGTTTGCTGACAGTGTCCACCAGTATACTATATATAGCAGTACGGTAGGCCACTGCTGTGTACCTACCTCTGTGTCGTCACTCGTCATCCATTAAGTATACTATCCATCTACATTCTATACCTGTGGTGCATTTTAGACAGTTTTGCAGTTTGCTGACAGTGTCCACCAGTATACTATATATAGCAGTACGGTAGGCCACTGCTGTGTACCTACCTCTGTGTCGTCACTCGTCATCCATTAAGTATACTATCCATCTACATTCTATACCTGTGGTGCATTTTAGACAGTTTTGCAGTTTGCTGATAGTGTCCACCAGTATACTATATATAGCAGTACGGTAGGCCACTGCTGTGTACCTACCTCTGTGTCGTCACTCGTCATCCATTAAGTATACTATCCATCTGCATTCTATACCTGTGGTGCATTTTAGACAGTTTTGCAGTTTGCTGACAGTGTCCACCAGTATACTATATATAGCAGTACGGTAGGCCACTGCTGTGTACCTACCTCTGTGTCGTCACTCGTCATCCATTAAGTATACTATCCATCTGTATTCTATACCTGTGGTGCATTTTAGACAGTTTTGCAGTTTGCTGACATTGTCCACCAGTATACTATATATAGCAGTACGGTAGGCCACTGCTGTGTACCTACCTCTGTGTCATCACTCGTCATCCATTAAGTATACTATCCATCTGCATTTTATACCTGTGGTGCATTTTAGACAGTTTTGCAGTTTGCTGACAGTGTCCACCAGTATACTATATATAGCAGTACGGTAGGCCACTGCTGTGTACCTACCTCTGTGTCGTCACTCGTCATCCATTAAGTATACTATCCATCTACATTCTATACCTGTGGTGCATTTTAGACAGTTTTGCAGTTTGCTGACAGTGTCCACCAGTATACTATATATAGCAGTACGGTAGGCCACTGCTGTGTACCTACCTCTGTGTCGTCACTCGTCATCCATTAAGTATACTATCCATCTAAATTCTATACCTGTGGTGCATTTTAGACAGTTTTGCAGTTTGCTGACAGTGTCCACCAGTATACTATATATAGCAGTACGGTAGGCCACTGCTGTGTACCTACCTCTGTGTCGTCACTCGTCATCCATTAAGTATACTATCCATCTGCATTCTATACCTGTGGTGCATTTTAGACAGTTTTGCAGTTTGCTGACAGTGTCCACCAGTATACTATATATAGCAGTACGGTAGGCCACTGCTGTGTACCTACCTCTGTGTCGTCACTCGTCATCCATTAAGTATACTATCCATCTACATTCTATACCTTTGGTGCATTTTAGACAGTTTTGCAGTTTGCTGACAGTGTCCACCAGTATACTATATATAGCAGTACGGTAGGCCACTGCTGTGTACCTACCTCTGTGTCGTCACTCGTCATCCATTAAGTATACTATCCATCTACATTCTATACCTGTGGTGCATTTTAGACAGTTTTGCAGTTTGCTGATAGTGTCCACCAGTATACTATATATAGCAGTACGGTAGGCCACTGCTGTGTACCTACCTCTGTGTCGTCACTCGTCATCCATTAAGTATACTATCCATCTGCATTCTATACCTGTGGTGCATTTTAGACAGTTTTGCAGTTTGCTGACAGTGTCCACCAGTATACTATATATAGCAGTACGGTAGGCCACTGCTGTGTACCTACCTCTGTGTCGTCACTCTTCATCCATTAAGTATACTATCCATCTACATTCTATACCTGTGGTGCATTTTAGACAGTTTTGCAGTTTGCTGACAGTGTCCACCAGTATACTATATATAGCAGTACGGTAGGCCACTGCTGTGTACCTACCTCTGTGTCGTCACTCGTCATCCATTAAGTATACTATCCATCTACATTCTATACCTGTGGTGCATTTTAGACAGTTTTGCAGTTTGCTGATAGTGTCCACCAGTATACTATATATAGCAGTACGGTAGGCCACTGCTGTGTACCTACCTCTGTGTCGTCACTCGTCATCCATTAAGTATACTATCCATCTGCATTCTATACCTGTGGTGCATTTTAGACAGTTTTGCAGTTTGCTGACAGTGTCCACCAGTATACTATATATAGCAGTACGGTAGGCCACTGCTGTGTACCTACCTCTGTGTCGTCACTCTTCATCCATTAAGTATACTATCCATCTACATTCTATACCTGTGGTGCATTTTAGACAGTTTTGCAGTTTGCTGACAGTGTCCACCAGTATACTATATATAGCAGTACGGTAGGCCACTGCTGTGTACCTACCTCTGTGTCGTCACTCGTCATCCATTAATTATACTATCCATCTGCATTCTATACCTGTGGTGCATTTTAGACAGTTTTGCAGTTTGCTGACAGTGTCCACCAGTATACTATATATAGCAGTACGGTAGGCCACTGCTGTGTACCTACCTCTGTGTCGTCACTCGTCATCCATTAAGTATACTATCCATCTGCATTCTATACCTGTGGTGCATTTGAGACAGTTTTGCAGTTTGCTGACAGTGTCCACCAGTATACTATATATAGCAGTACGGTAGGCCACTGCTGTGTACCTACCTCTGTGTCGTCACTCGTCATCCATTAAGTATACTATCCATCTACATTCTATACCTGTGGTGCATTTTAGACAGTTTTGCGGTTTGCTGACAGTGTCTACCAGTATACTATATATAGCAGTACGGTAGGCCACTGCTGTGTACCTACCTCTGTGTCGTCACTCGTCATCCATTAAGTATATTATCCATCTACATTCTATACCTGTGGTGCATTTTAGACAGTTTTGCAGTTTGCTGACAGTGTCCACCAGTATACTATATATAGCAGTACGGTAGGCCACTGCTGTGTACCTACCTCTGTGTCGACACTCGTCATCCATTAAGTATACTATCCATCTAAATTCTATACCTGTGGTGCATTTTAGAGAGTTTTGCAGTTTGCTGACTGTGTCCACCAGTATACTATATATAGCAGTACGGTAGGCCACTGCTGTGTACCTACCTCTGTGTCGTCACTCGTCATCCATTAAGTATACTATCCATCTGCATTCTATACCTGTGGTGCATTTTAGACAGTTTTGCAGTTTGCTGACAGTGTCTACCAGTATACTATATATAGCAGTACGGTAGGCCACTGCTGTGTACCTACCTCTGTGTCGTCACTCGTCATCCATTAAGTATACTATCCATCTACATTCTATACCTGTGGTGCATTTTAGACAGTTTTGCAGTTTGCTGACAGTGTCCACCAGTATACTGTATATAGCAGTACGGTAGGCCACTGCTGTGTACCTACCTCTGTGTCGTCACTCGTCATCCATTAAGTATACTATCCATCTGTATTCTATACCTGTGGTGCATTTTAGACAGTTTTGCAGTTTGCTGACTTGTCCACCAGTATACTATATATAGCAGTACGGTAGGCCACTGCTGTGTACCTACCTCTGTGTCATCACTCGTCATCCATTAAGTATACTATCCATCTGCATTCTATACCTGTGGTGCATTTTAGACAGTTTTGCAGTTTGCTGACAGTGTCCACCAGTATACTATATATAGCAGTACGGTAGGCCACTGCTGTGTACCTACCTCTGTGTCGTCACTCGTCATCCATTAAGTATACTATCCATCTACATTCTATACCTGTGGTGCATTTTAGACAGTTTTGCAGTTTGCTGACAGTGTCCACCAGTATACTATATATAGCAGTACGGTAGGCCACTGCTGTGTACCTACCTCTGTGTCGTCACTCGTCATCCATTAAGTATACTATCCATCTACATTCTATACCTGTGGTGCATTTTAGACAGTTTTGCAGTTTGCTGACAGTGTCCACCAGTATACTATATATAGCAGTACGGTAGGCCACTGCTGTGTACCTACCTCTGTGTCGTCACTCGTCATCCATTAAGTATACTATCCATCTACATTCTATACCTGTGGTGCATTTTAGACAGTTTTGCAGTTTGCTGACAGTGTCCACCAGTATACTATATATAGCAGTACGGTAGGCCACTGCTGTGTACCTACCTCTGTGTCATCACTCGTCATCCATTAAGTATACTATCCATCTGCATTCTATACCTGTGGTGCATTTTAGACAGTTTTGCAGTTTGCTGACAGTGTCCTCCAGTATACTATATATAGCAGTACGGTAGGCCACTGCTGAGTACCTACCTCTATGTCGTCACTCGTCATCCATTAAGTATACTATCCATCTACATTCTTTACCTGTGGTGCATTTTAGACAGTTTTGCAGTTTGCTGACAGTGTCCACCAGTATACTATATATAGCAGTACGGTAGGCCACTGCTGTGTACCTACCTCTGTGTCGTCACTCGTCATCCATTAATTATACTATCCATCTGCATTCTATACCTGTGGTGCATTTTAGACAGTTTTGCAGTTTGCTGACAGTGTCCACCAGTATACTATATATAGCAGTACGGTAGGCCACTGCTGTGTACCTACCTCTGTGTCGTCACTCGTCATCCATTAAGTATACTATCCATCTGCATTCTATACCTGTGGTGCATTTTAGACAGTTTTGCAGTTTGCTGACAGTGTCCACCAGTATACTATATATAGCAGTACGGTAGGCCACTGCTGTGTACCTACCTCTGTGTCGTCACTCGTCATCCATTAAGTATACTATCCATCTACATTCTATACCTGTGGTGCATTTTAGACAGTTTTGCAGTTTGCTGACAGTGTCTACCAGTATACTATATATAGCAGTACGGTAGGCCACTGCTGTGTACCTACTTCTGTGTTGTCACTCATCATCCATTCAGTATACTATCCATCTGCATTCTATACCTGTGGTACATTTTAGACAGTTTTGCAGTTTGCTGACAGTGTCCACCAGTATACTATATATAGCAGTATGGTAGGCCACTGCTGTGTACCTACCTCTGTGTCGTCACTCGTCATCCATTAAGTATACTATCCATCTGCATTCTATACCTGTGGTGCATTTGAGACAGTTTTGCAGTTTGCTGACAGTGTCCACCAGTATACTATATATAGCAGTACGGTAGGCCACTGCTGTGTACCTACCTCTGTGTCGTCACTCGTCATCCATTAAGTATACTATCCATCTACATTCTATACCTGTGGTGCATTTTAGACAGTTTTGCGGTTTGCTGACAGTGTCTACCAGTATACTATATATAGCAGTACGGTAGGCCACTGCTGTGTACCTACCTCTGTGTCGTCACTCGTCATCCATTAAGTATATTATCCATCTACATTCTATACCTGTGGTGCATTTTAGACAGTTTTGCAGTTTGCTGACAGTGTCCACCAGTATACTATATATAGCAGTACGGTAGGCCACTGCTGTGTACCTACCTCTGTGTCGACACTCGTCATCCATTAAGTATACTATCCATCTAAATTCTATACCTGTGGTGCATTTTAGAGAGTTTTGCAGTTTGCTGACTGTGTCCACCAGTATACTATATATAGCAGTACGGTAGGCCACTGATGTGTACCTACCTCTGTGTCGTCACTCGTCATCCATTAATATACTATCCATCTACATTCTATACCTGTGGTGCATTTTAGACAGTTTTGCAGTTTGCTGACAGTGTCCACCAGTATACTATATATAGCAGTACGGTAGGCCACTGCTGTGTACCTACCTCTGTGTCGTCACTCGTCATCCATTAAGTATACTATCCATCTACATTCTATACCTGTGGTGCATTTTAATCAGTTTTGCAGTTTGCTGACAGTGTCCACCAGTATACTATATATAGCAGTACGGTAGGCCACTGCTGTGTACCTACCTCTGTGTCGTCACTCGTCATCCATTAAGTATACTATCCATCTGCATTCTATACCTGTGGTGCATTTTAGACAGTTTTGCAGTTTGCTGACAGTGTCTACCAGTATACTATATATAGCAGTACGGTAGGCCACTGCTGTGTACCTACCTCTGTGTCGTCACTCGTCATCCATTAAGTATACTATCCATCTACATTCTATACCTGTGGTGCATTTTAGACAGTTTTGCAGTTTGCTGACAGTGTCCACCAGTATACTATATATAGCAGTACGGTAGGCCACTGCTGTGTACCTACCTCTGTGTCGTCACTCGTCATCCATTAAGTATATTATCCATCTACATTCTATACCTGTGGTGCATTTTAGACAGTTTTGCAGTTTGCTGACAGTGTCCACCAGTATACTATATATAGCAGTACGGTAGGCCACTGCTGTGTACCTACCTCTGTGTCGACACTCGTCATCCATTAAGTATACTATCCATCTAAATTCTATACCTGTGGTGCATTTTAGAGAGTTTTGCAGTTTGCTGACTGTGTCCACCAGTATACTATATATAGCAGTACGGTAGGCCACTGATGTGTACCTACCTCTGTGTCGTCACTCGTCATCCATTAATATACTATCCATCTACATTCTATACCTGTGGTGCATTTTAGACAGTTTTGCAGTTTGCTGACAGTGTCCACCAGTATACTATATATAGCAGTACGGTAGGCCACTGCTGTGTACCTACCTCTGTGTCGTCACTCGTCATCCATTAAGTATACTATCCATCTACATTCTATACCTGTGGTGCATTTTAATCAGTTTTGCAGTTTGCTGACAGTGTCCACCAGTATACTATATATAGCAGTACGGTAGGCCACTGCTGTGTACCTACCTCTGTGTCGTCACTCGTCATCCATTAAGTATACTATCCATCTGCATTCTATACCTGTGGTGCATTTTAGACAGTTTTGCAGTTTGCTGACAGTGTCTACCAGTATACTATATATAGCAGTACGGTAGGCCACTGCTGTGTACCTACCTCTGTGTCGTCACTCGTCATCCATTAAGTATACTATCCATCTACATTCTATACCTGTGGTGCATTTTAGACAGTTTTGCAGTTTGCTGACAGTGTCCACCAGTATACTATATATAGCAGTACGGTAGGCCACTGCTGTGTACCTACCTCTGTGTCGTCACTCGTCATCCATTAAGTATACTATCCATCTACATTCTATACCTGTGGTGCATTTTAGACAGTTTTGCAGTTTGCTGATAGTGTCCACCAGTATACTATATATAGCAGTACGGTAGGCCACTGCTGTGTACCTACCTCTGTGTCGTCACTCGTCATCCATTAAGTATACTATCCATCTGCATTCTATACCTGTGGTGCATTTTAGACAGTTTTGCAGTTTGCTGACAGTGTCCACCAGTATACTATATATAGCAGTACGGTAGGCCACTGCTGTGTACCTACCTCTGTGTCGTCACTCGTCATCCATTAAGTATACTATCCATCTGTATTCTATACCTGTGGTGCATTTTAGACAGTTTTGCAGTTTGCTGACATTGTCCACCAGTATACTATATATAGCAGTACGGTAGGCCACTGCTGTGTACCTACCTCTGTGTCATCACTCGTCATCCATTAAGTATACTATCCATCTGCATTTTATACCTGTGGTGCATTTTAGACAGTTTTGCAGTTTGCTGACAGTGTCCACCAGTATACTATATATAGCAGTACGGTAGGCCACTGCTGTGTACCTACCTCTGTGTCGTCACTCGTCATCCATTAAGTATACTATCCATCTACATTCTATACCTGTGGTGCATTTTAGACAGTTTTGCAGTTTGCTGACAGTGTCCACCAGTATACTATATATAGCAGTACGGTAGGCCACTGCTGTGTACCTACCTCTGTGTCGTCACTCGTCATCCATTAAGTATACTATCCATCTAAATTCTATACCTGTGGTGCATTTTAGACAGTTTTGCAGTTTGCTGACAGTGTCCACCAGTATACTATATATAGCAGTACGGTAGGCCACTGCTGTGTACCTACCTCTGTGTCGTCACTCGTCATCCATTAAGTATACTATCCATCTGCATTCTATACCTGTGGTGCATTTTAGACAGTTTTGCAGTTTGCTGACAGTGTCCACCAGTATACTATATATAGCAGTACGGTAGGCCACTGCTGTGTACCTACCTCTGTGTCGTCACTCGTCATCCATTAAGTATACTATCCATCTACATTCTATACCTTTGGTGCATTTTAGACAGTTTTGCAGTTTGCTGACAGTGTCCACCAGTATACTATATATAGCAGTACGGTAGGCCACTGCTGTGTACCTACCTCTGTGTCGTCACTCGTCATCCATTAAGTATACTATCCATCTACATTCTATACCTGTGGTGCATTTTAGACAGTTTTGCAGTTTGCTGATAGTGTCCACCAGTATACTATATATAGCAGTACGGTAGGCCACTGCTGTGTACCTACCTCTGTGTCGTCACTCGTCATCCATTAAGTATACTATCCATCTGCATTCTATACCTGTGGTGCATTTTAGACAGTTTTGCAGTTTGCTGACAGTGTCCACCAGTATACTATATATAGCAGTACGGTAGGCCACTGCTGTGTACCTACCTCTGTGTCGTCACTCTTCATCCATTAAGTATACTATCCATCTACATTCTATACCTGTGGTGCATTTTAGACAGTTTTGCAGTTTGCTGACAGTGTCCACCAGTATACTATATATAGCAGTACGGTAGGCCACTGCTGTGTACCTACCTCTGTGTCGTCACTCGTCATCCATTAAGTATACTATCCATCTACATTCTATACCTGTGGTGCATTTTAGACAGTTTTGCAGTTTGCTGATAGTGTCCACCAGTATACTATATATAGCAGTACGGTAGGCCACTGCTGTGTACCTACCTCTGTGTCGTCACTCGTCATCCATTAAGTATACTATCCATCTGCATTCTATACCTGTGGTGCATTTTAGACAGTTTTGCAGTTTGCTGACAGTGTCCACCAGTATACTATATATAGCAGTACGGTAGGCCACTGCTGTGTACCTACCTCTGTGTCGTCACTCTTCATCCATTAAGTATACTATCCATCTACATTCTATACCTGTGGTGCATTTTAGACAGTTTTGCAGTTTGCTGACAGTGTCCACCAGTATACTATATATAGCAGTACGGTAGGCCACTGCTGTGTACCTACCTCTGTGTCGTCACTCGTCATCCATTAATTATACTATCCATCTGCATTCTATACCTGTGGTGCATTTTAGACAGTTTTGCAGTTTGCTGACAGTGTCCACCAGTATACTATATATAGCAGTACGGTAGGCCACTGCTGTGTACCTACCTCTGTGTCGTCACTCGTCATCCATTAAGTATACTATCCATCTGCATTCTATACCTGTGGTGCATTTGAGACAGTTTTGCAGTTTGCTGACAGTGTCCACCAGTATACTATATATAGCAGTACGGTAGGCCACTGCTGTGTACCTACCTCTGTGTCGTCACTCGTCATCCATTAAGTATACTATCCATCTACATTCTATACCTGTGGTGCATTTTAGACAGTTTTGCGGTTTGCTGACAGTGTCTACCAGTATACTATATATAGCAGTACGGTAGGCCACTGCTGTGTACCTACCTCTGTGTCGTCACTCGTCATCCATTAAGTATATTATCCATCTACATTCTATACCTGTGGTGCATTTTAGACAGTTTTGCAGTTTGCTGACAGTGTCCACCAGTATACTATATATAGCAGTACGGTAGGCCACTGCTGTGTACCTACCTCTGTGTCGACACTCGTCATCCATTAAGTATACTATCCATCTAAATTCTATACCTGTGGTGCATTTTAGAGAGTTTTGCAGTTTGCTGACTGTGTCCACCAGTATACTATATATAGCAGTACGGTAGGCCACTGCTGTGTACCTACCTCTGTGTCGTCACTCGTCATCCATTAAGTATACTATCCATCTGCATTCTATACCTGTGGTGCATTTTAGACAGTTTTGCAGTTTGCTGACAGTGTCTACCAGTATACTATATATAGCAGTACGGTAGGCCACTGCTGTGTACCTACCTCTGTGTCGTCACTCGTCATCCATTAAGTATACTATCCATCTACATTCTATACCTGTGGTGCATTTTAGACAGTTTTGCAGTTTGCTGACAGTGTCCACCAGTATACTGTATATAGCAGTACGGTAGGCCACTGCTGTGTACCTACCTCTGTGTCGTCACTCGTCATCCATTAAGTATACTATCCATCTGTATTCTATACCTGTGGTGCATTTTAGACAGTTTTGCAGTTTGCTGACTTGTCCACCAGTATACTATATATAGCAGTACGGTAGGCCACTGCTGTGTACCTACCTCTGTGTCATCACTCGTCATCCATTAAGTATACTATCCATCTGCATTCTATACCTGTGGTGCATTTTAGACAGTTTTGCAGTTTGCTGACAGTGTCCACCAGTATACTATATATAGCAGTACGGTAGGCCACTGCTGTGTACCTACCTCTGTGTCGTCACTCGTCATCCATTAAGTATACTATCCATCTACATTCTATACCTGTGGTGCATTTTAGACAGTTTTGCAGTTTGCTGACAGTGTCCACCAGTATACTATATATAGCAGTACGGTAGGCCACTGCTGTGTACCTACCTCTGTGTCGTCACTCGTCATCCATTAAGTATACTATCCATCTACATTCTATACCTGTGGTGCATTTTAGACAGTTTTGCAGTTTGCTGACAGTGTCCACCAGTATACTATATATAGCAGTACGGTAGGCCACTGCTGTGTACCTACCTCTGTGTCGTCACTCGTCATCCATTAAGTATACTATCCATCTACATTCTATACCTGTGGTGCATTTTAGACAGTTTTGCAGTTTGCTGACAGTGTCCACCAGTATACTATATATAGCAGTACGGTAGGCCACTGCTGTGTACCTACCTCTGTGTCATCACTCGTCATCCATTAAGTATACTATCCATCTGCATTCTATACCTGTGGTGCATTTTAGACAGTTTTGCAGTTTGCTGACAGTGTCCTCCAGTATACTATATATAGCAGTACGGTAGGCCACTGCTGAGTACCTACCTCTATGTCGTCACTCGTCATCCATTAAGTATACTATCCATCTACATTCTTTACCTGTGGTGCATTTTAGACAGTTTTGCAGTTTGCTGACAGTGTCCACCAGTATACTATATATAGCAGTACGGTAGGCCACTGCTGTGTACCTACCTCTGTGTCGTCACTCGTCATCCATTAATTATACTATCCATCTGCATTCTATACCTGTGGTGCATTTTAGACAGTTTTGCAGTTTGCTGACAGTGTCCACCAGTATACTATATATAGCAGTACGGTAGGCCACTGCTGTGTACCTACCTCTGTGTCGTCACTCGTCATCCATTAAGTATACTATCCATCTGCATTCTATACCTGTGGTGCATTTTAGACAGTTTTGCAGTTTGCTGACAGTGTCCACCAGTATACTATATATAGCAGTACGGTAGGCCACTGCTGTGTACCTACCTCTGTGTCGTCACTCGTCATCCATTAAGTATACTATCCATCTACATTCTATACCTGTGGTGCATTTTAGACAGTTTTGCAGTTTGCTGACAGTGTCTACCAGTATACTATATATAGCAGTACGGTAGGCCACTGCTGTGTACCTACTTCTGTGTTGTCACTCATCATCCATTCAGTATACTATCCATCTGCATTCTATACCTGTGGTACATTTTAGACAGTTTTGCAGTTTGCTGACAGTGTCCACCAGTATACTATATATAGCAGTATGGTAGGCCACTGCTGTGTACCTACCTCTGTGTCGTCACTCGTCATCCATTAAGTATACTATCCATCTGCATTCTATACCTGTGGTGCATTTGAGACAGTTTTGCAGTTTGCTGACAGTGTCCACCAGTATACTATATATAGCAGTACGGTAGGCCACTGCTGTGTACCTACCTCTGTGTCGTCACTCGTCATCCATTAAGTATACTATCCATCTACATTCTATACCTGTGGTGCATTTTAGACAGTTTTGCGGTTTGCTGACAGTGTCTACCAGTATACTATATATAGCAGTACGGTAGGCCACTGCTGTGTACCTACCTCTGTGTCGTCACTCGTCATCCATTAAGTATATTATCCATCTACATTCTATACCTGTGGTGCATTTTAGACAGTTTTGCAGTTTGCTGACAGTGTCCACCAGTATACTATATATAGCAGTACGGTAGGCCACTGCTGTGTACCTACCTCTGTGTCGACACTCGTCATCCATTAAGTATACTATCCATCTAAATTCTATACCTGTGGTGCATTTTAGAGAGTTTTGCAGTTTGCTGACTGTGTCCACCAGTATACTATATATAGCAGTACGGTAGGCCACTGATGTGTACCTACCTCTGTGTCGTCACTCGTCATCCATTAATATACTATCCATCTACATTCTATACCTGTGGTGCATTTTAGACAGTTTTGCAGTTTGCTGACAGTGTCCACCAGTATACTATATATAGCAGTACGGTAGGCCACTGCTGTGTACCTACCTCTGTGTCGTCACTCGTCATCCATTAAGTATACTATCCATCTACATTCTATACCTGTGGTGCATTTTAATCAGTTTTGCAGTTTGCTGACAGTGTCCACCAGTATACTATATATAGCAGTACGGTAGGCCACTGCTGTGTACCTACCTCTGTGTCGTCACTCGTCATCCATTAAGTATACTATCCATCTGCATTCTATACCTGTGGTGCATTTTAGACAGTTTTGCAGTTTGCTGACAGTGTCTACCAGTATACTATATATAGCAGTACGGTAGGCCACTGCTGTGTACCTACCTCTGTGTCGTCACTCGTCATCCATTAAGTATACTATCCATCTACATTCTATACCTGTGGTGCATTTTAGACAGTTTTGCAGTTTGCTGACAGTGTCCACCAGTATACTGTATATAGCAGTACGGTAGGCCACTGCTGTGTACCTACCTCTGTGTCGTCACTCGTCATCCATTAAGTATACTATCCATCTGTATTCTATACCTGTGGTGCATTTTAGACAGTTTTGCAGTTTGCTGACTTGTCCACCAGTATACTATATATAGCAGTACGGTAGGCCACTGCTGTGTACCTACCTCTGTGTCATCACTCGTCATCCATTAAGTATACTATCCATCTGCATTCTATACCTGTGGTGCATTTTAGACAGTTTTGCAGTTTGCTGACAGTGTCCACCAGTATACTATATATAGCAGTACGGTAGGCCACTGCTGTGTACCTACCTCTGTGTCGTCACTCGTCATCCATTAAGTATACTATCCATCTACATTCTATACCTGTGGTGCATTTTAGACAGTTTTGCAGTTTGCTGACAGTGTCCACCAGTATACTATATATAGCAGTACGGTAGGCCACTGCTGTGTACCTACCTCTGTGTCGTCACTCGTCATCCATTAAGTATACTATCCATCTACATTCTATACCTGTGGTGCATTTTAGACAGTTTTGCAGTTTGCTGACAGTGTCCACCAGTATACTATATATAGCAGTACGGTAGGCCACTGCTGTGTACCTACCTCTGTGTCGTCACTCGTCATCCATTAAGTATACTATCCATCTACATTCTATACCTGTGGTGCATTTTAGACAGTTTTGCAGTTTGCTGACAGTGTCCACCAGTATACTATATATAGCAGTACGGTAGGCCACTGCTGTGTACCTACCTCTGTGTCATCACTCGTCATCCATTAAGTATACTATCCATCTGCATTCTATACCTGTGGTGCATTTTAGACAGTTTTGCAGTTTGCTGACAGTGTCCTCCAGTATACTATATATAGCAGTACGGTAGGCCACTGCTGAGTACCTACCTCTATGTCGTCACTCGTCATCCATTAAGTATACTATCCATCTACATTCTTTACCTGTGGTGCATTTTAGACAGTTTTGCAGTTTGCTGACTGTGTCCACCAGTATACTATATATAGCAGTACGGTAGGCCACTGCTGTGTACCTACCTCTGTGTCGTCACTCGTCATCCATTAATTATACTATCCATCTGCATTCTATACCTGTGGTGCATTTTAGACAGTTTTGCAGTTTGCTGACAGTGTCCACCAGTATACTATATATAGCAGTACGGTAGGCCACTGCTGTGTACCTACCTCTGTGTCGTCACTCGTCATCCATTAAGTATACTATCCATCTGCATTCTATACCTGTGGTGCATTTTAGACAGTTTTGCAGTTTGCTGACAGTGTCCACCAGTATACTATATATAGCAGTACGGTAGGCCACTGCTGTGTACCTACCTCTGTGTCGTCACTCGTCATCCATTAAGTATACTATCCATCTACATTCTATACCTGTGGTGCATTTTAGACAGTTTTGCAGTTTGCTGACAGTGTCTACCAGTATACTATATATAGCAGTACGGTAGGCCACTGCTGTGTACCTACTTCTGTGTTGTCACTCATCATCCATTCAGTATACTAATTATCTGCATTCTATACCTGTGGTACATTTTAGACAGTTTTGCAGTTTGCTGACAGTGTCCACCAGTATACTATATATAGCAGTATGGTAGGCCACTGCTGTGTACCTACCTCTGTGTCATCACTCGTCATCCATTAAGTATACTATCCATCTGCATTCTATACCTGTGGTGCATTTTAGACAGTTTTGCAGTTTGCTGACAGTGTCCACCAGTATACTATATATAGCAGTACGGTAGGCCACTGCTGTGTACCTACCTCTGTGTCGTCACTCGTCATCCATTAAGTATACTATCCATCTACATTCTATACCTGTGGTGCATTTTAGACAGTTTTGCAGTTTGCTTACAGTGTCCACCAGTATACTTTATATAGCAGTACGGTAGGCCACTGCTGTGTACCTACCTCTGTGTCGTCACTCGTCATCCATTAAGTATACTATCCATCTACATTCTATACCTGTGGTGCATTTTAGACAGTTTTGCAGTTTGCTGACAGTGTCCACCAGTATACTATACATAGCAGTACGGTAGGCCACTGCTGTGTACCTACCTCTGTGTCGTCACTCGTCATCCATTAAGTATACTATCCATCTTCATTCTATACCTGTGGTGCATTTTAGACAGTTTTGCAGTTTGCTGACAGTGTCCACCAGTATACTATAATTAGCAGTACGGTAGGCCACTGCTGTGTACCTACCTCTGTGTCGTCACTCGTCATCCATTAAGTATACTATCCATCTACATTCTATACCTGTGGTGCATTTTAGACAGTTTTGCAGTTGGCTGACAGTGTCCACCAGTATACTATATATAGCAGTACGGTAGGCCACTGCTGTGTACCTACCTCTGTGTCGTCACTCGTCATCTATTAAGTATACTATCCATCTACATTCTATACCTGTGGTGCATTTTAGACAGTTTTGCAGTTTGCTGACAGTGTCCACCAGTATACTATATATAGCAGTACGGTAGGCCACTGCTGTGTACCTACCTCTGTGTCGTCACTCGTCATCCATTAAGTATACTATCCATCTGCATTCTATACCTGTGGTGCATTTTAGACAGTTTTGCAGTTTGCTGACAGTGTCCACCAGTTTACTATATATAGCAGTACGGTAGGCCACTGCTGTGTACCTACCTCTGTGTCGTCACTCATCATCCATTAAGTATACTATCCATCTACATTCTATACCTGTGGTGCATTTTAGACAGTTTTGCAGTTTGCTGACAGTGTCCACCAGTTTACTATATATAGCAGTACGGTAGGCCACTGCTGTGTACCTACCTCTGTGTCGTCATTCGTCATCCATTAAGTATACTATCCATCTACATTCTATACCTGTGGTACATTTTAGACAGTTTTGCAGTTTGCTGACAGTGTCCACCAGTATACTATATATAGCAGTATGGTAGGCCACTGCTGTGTACCTACCTCTGTGTCATCACTCGTCATCCATTAAGTATACTATCCATCTGCATTCTATACCTGTGGTGCATTTTAGACAGTTTTGCAGTTTGCTGACAGTGTCCACCAGTATACTATATATAGCAGTACGGTAGGCCACTGCTGTGTACCTACCTCTGTGTCGTCACTCGTCATCCATTAAGTATACTATCCATCTACATTCTATACCTGTGGTGCATTTTAGACAGTTTTGCAGTTTGCTTACAGTGTCCACCAGTATACTTTATATAGCAGTACGGTAGGCCACTGCTGTGTACCTACCTCTGTGTCGTCACTCGTCATCCATTAAGTATACTATCCATCTACATTCTATACCTGTGGTGCATTTTAGACAGTTTTGCAGTTTGCTGACAGTGTCCACCAGTATACTATACATAGCAGTACGGTAGGCCACTGCTGTGTACCTACCTCTGTGTCGTCACTCGTCATCCATTAAGTATACTATCCATCTTCATTCTATACCTGTGGTGCATTTTAGACAGTTTTGCAGTTTGCTGACAGTGTCCACCAGTATACTATAATTAGCAGTACGGTAGGCCACTGCTGTGTACCTACCTCTGTGTCGTCACTCGTCATCCATTAAGTATACTATCCATCTACATTCTATACCTGTGGTGCATTTTAGACAGTTTTGCAGTTGGCTGACAGTGTCCACCAGTATACTATATATAGCAGTACGGTAGGCCACTGCTGTGTACCTACCTCTGTGTCGTCACTCGTCATCTATTAAGTATACTATCCATCTACATTCTATACCTGTGGTGCATTTTAGACAGTTTTGCAGTTTGCTGACAGTGTCCACCAGTATACTATATATAGCAGTACGGTAGGCCACTGCTGTGTACCTACCTCTGTGTCGTCACTCGTCATCCATTAAGTATACTATCCATCTGCATTCTATACCTGTGGTGCATTTTAGACAGTTTTGCAGTTTGCTGACAGTGTCCACCAGTTTACTATATATAGCAGTACGGTAGGCCACTGCTGTGTACCTACCTCTGTGTCGTCACTCATCATCCATTAAGTATACTATCCATCTACATTCTATACCTGTGGTGCATTTTAGACAGTTTTGCAGTTTGCTGACAGTGTCCACCAGTTTACTATATATAGCAGTACGGTAGGCCACTGCTGTGTACCTACCTCTGTGTCGTCATTCGTCATCCATTAAGTATACTATCCATCTACATTCTATACCTGTGGTGCATTTTAGACAGTTTTGCAGTTTGCTGACAGTGTCCACCAGTATACTATATATAGCAGTACGGTAGGCCACTGCTGTGTACCTACCTCTGTGTCGTCACTCGTCATCCATTAAGTATACTATCCATCTACATTCTATACCTGTGGTGCATTTTAGACAGTTTTGCAGTTTGCTGACAGTGTCCACCAGTATACTATATATAGCAGTACGGTAGGCCACTGCTGTGTACCTACCTCTGTGTCGTCACTCGTCATCCATTAAGTATACTATCCATCTACATTCTATACCTGTGGTGCATTTTAGACAGTTTTGCAGTTTGCTGATAGTGTCCACCAGTATACTATATATAGCAGTACGGTAGGCCACTGCTGTGTACCTACCTCTGTGTCGTCACTCGTCATCCATTAAGTATACTATCCATCTGCATTCTATACCTGTGGTGCATTTTAGACAGTTTTGCAGTTTGCTGACAGTGTCCACCAGTATACTATATATAGCAGTACGGTAGGCCACTGCTGTGTACCTACCTCTGTGTCGTCACTCTTCATCCATTAAGTATACTATCCATCTACATTCTATACCTGTGGTGCATTTTAGACAGTTTTGCAGTTTGCTGACAGTGTCCACCAGTATACTATATATAGCAGTACGGTAGGCCACTGCTGTGTACCTACCTCTGTGTCGTCACTCGTCATCCATTAAGTATACTATCCATCTACATTCTATACCTGTGGTGCATTTTAGACAGTTTTGCAGTTTGCTGATAGTGTCCACCAGTATACTATATATAGCAGTACGGTAGGCCACTGCTGTGTACCTACCTCTGTGTCGTCACTCGTCATCCATTAAGTATACTATCCATCTGCATTCTATACCTGTGGTGCATTTTAGACAGTTTTGCAGTTTGCTGACAGTGTCCACCAGTATACTATATATAGCAGTACGGTAGGCCACTGCTGTGTACCTACCTCTGTGTCGTCACTCTTCATCCATTAAGTATACTATCCATCTACATTCTATACCTGTGGTGCATTTTAGACAGTTTTGCAGTTTGCTGACAGTGTCCACCAGTATACTATATATAGCAGTACGGTAGGCCACTGCTGTGTACCTACCTCTGTGTCGTCACTCGTCATCCATTAATTATACTATCCATCTGCATTCTATACCTGTGGTGCATTTTAGACAGTTTTGCAGTTTGCTGACAGTGTCCACCAGTATACTATATATAGCAGTACGGTAGGCCACTGCTGTGTACCTACCTCTGTGTCGTCACTCGTCATCCATTAAGTATACTATCCATCTGCATTCTATACCTGTGGTGCATTTGAGACAGTTTTGCAGTTTGCTGACAGTGTCCACCAGTATACTATATATAGCAGTACGGTAGGCCACTGCTGTGTACCTACCTCTGTGTCGTCACTCGTCATCCATTAAGTATACTATCCATCTACATTCTATACCTGTGGTGCATTTTAGACAGTTTTGCGGTTTGCTGACAGTGTCTGCCAGTATACTATATATAGCAGTACGGTAGGCCACTGCTGTGTACCTACCTCTGTGTCGTCACTCGTCATCCATTAAGTATATTATCCATCTACATTCTATACCTGTGGTGCATTTTAGACAGTTTTGCAGTTTGCTGACAGTGTCCACCAGTATACTATATATAGCAGTACGGTAGGCCACTGCTGTGTACCTACCTCTGTGTCGACACTCGTCATCCATTAAGTATACTATCCATCTAAATTCTATACCTGTGGTGCATTTTAGAGAGTTTTGCAGTTTGCTGACTGTGTCCACCAGTATACTATATATAGCAGTACGGTAGGCCACTGCTGTGTACCTACCTCTGTGTCGTCACTCGTCATCCATTAAGTATACTATCCATCTGCATTCTATACCTGTGGTGCATTTTAGACAGTTTTGCAGTTTGCTGACAGTGTCTACCAGTATACTATATATAGCAGTACGGTAGGCCACTGCTGTGTACCTACCTCTGTGTCGTCACTCGTCATCCATTAAGTATACTATCCATCTACATTCTATACCTGTGGTGCATTTTAGACAGTTTTGCAGTTTGCTGACAGTGTCCACCAGTATACTGTATATAGCAGTACGGTAGGCCACTGCTGTGTACCTACCTCTGTGTCGTCACTCGTCATCCATTAAGTATACTATCCATCTGTATTCTATACCTGTGGTGCATTTTAGACAGTTTTGCAGTTTGCTGACTTGTCCACCAGTATACTATATATAGCAGTACGGTAGGCCACTGCTGTGTACCTACCTCTGTGTCATCACTCGTCATCCATTAAGTATACTATCCATCTGCATTCTATACCTGTGGTGCATTTTAGACAGTTTTGCAGTTTGCTGACAGTGTCCACCAGTATACTATATATAGCAGTACGGTAGGCCACTGCTGTGTACCTACCTCTGTGTCGTCACTCGTCATCCATTAAGTATACTATCCATCTACATTCTATACCTGTGGTGCATTTTAGACAGTTTTGCAGTTTGCTGACAGTGTCCACCAGTATACTATATATAGCAGTACGGTAGGCCACTGCTGTGTACCTACCTCTGTGTCGTCACTCGTCATCCATTAAGTATACTATCCATCTACATTCTATACCTGTGGTGCATTTTAGACAGTTTTGCAGTTTGCTGACAGTGTCCACCAGTATACTATATATAGCAGTACGGTAGGCCACTGCTGTGTACCTACCTCTGTGTCGTCACTCGTCATCCATTAAGTATACTATCCATCTACATTCTATACCTGTGGTGCATTTTAGACAGTTTTGCAGTTTGCTGACAGTGTCCACCAGTATACTATATATAGCAGTACGGTAGGCCACTGCTGTGTACCTACCTCTGTGTCATCACTCGTCATCCATTAAGTATACTATCCATCTGCATTCTATACCTGTGGTGCATTTTAGACAGTTTTGCAGTTTGCTGACAGTGTCCTCCAGTATACTATATATAGCAGTACGGTAGGCCACTGCTGAGTACCTACCTCTATGTCGTCACTCGTCATCCATTAAGTATACTATCCATCTACATTCTTTACCTGTGGTGCATTTTAGACAGTTTTGCAGTTTGCTGACAGTGTCCACCAGTATACTATATATAGCAGTACGGTAGGCCACTGCTGTGTACCTACCTCTGTGTCGTCACTCGTCATCCATTAATTATACTATCCATCTGCATTCTATACCTGTGGTGCATTTTAGACAGTTTTGCAGTTTGCTGACAGTGTCCACCAGTATACTATATATAGCAGTACGGTAGGCCACTGCTGTGTACCTACCTCTGTGTCGTCACTCGTCATCCATTAAGTATACTATCCATCTGCATTCTATACCTGTGGTGCATTTTAGACAGTTTTGCAGTTTGCTGACAGTGTCCACCAGTATACTGTATATAGCAGTACGGTAGGCCACTGCTGTGTACCTACCTCTGTGTCGTCACTCGTCATCCATTAAGTATACTATCCATCTGTATTCTATACCTGTGGTGCATTTTAGACAGTTTTGCAGTTTGCTGACTTGTCCACCAGTATACTACATATAGCAGTACGGTAGGCCACTGCTGTGTACCTACCTCTGTGTCATCACTCGTCATCCATTAAGTATACTATCCATCTGCATTCTATACCTGTGGTGCATTTTAGACAGTTTTGCAGTTTGCTGACAGTGTCCACCAGTATACTATATATAGCAGTACGGTAGGCCACTGCTGTGTACCTACCTCTGTGTCGTCACTCGTCATCCATTAAGTATACTATCCATCTACATTCTATACCTGTGGTGCATTTTAGACAGTTTTGCAGTTTGCTGACAGTGTCCACCAGTATACTATATATAGCAGTACGGTAGGCCACTGCTGTGTACCTACCTCTGTGTCGTCACTCGTCATCCATTAAGTATACTATCCATCTACATTCTATACCTGTGGTGCATTTTAGACAGTTTTGCAGTTTGCTGACAGTGTCCACCAGTATACTATATATAGCAGTACGGTAGGCCACTGCTGTGTACCTACCTCTGTGTCGTCACTCGTCATCCATTAAGTATACTATCCATCTACATTCTATACCTGTGGTGCATTTTAGACAGTTTTGCAGTTTGCTGACAGTGTCCACCAGTATACTATATATAGCAGTACGGTAGGCCACTGCTGTGTACCTACCTCTGTGTCATCACTCGTCATCCATTAAGTATACTATCCATCTGCATTCTATACCTGTGGTGCATTTTAGACAGTTTTGCAGTTTGCTGACAGTGTCCTCCAGTATACTATATATAGCAGTACGGTAGGCCACTGCTGAGTACCTACCTCTATGTCGTCACTCGTCATCCATTAAGTATACTATCCATCTACATTCTTTACCTGTGGTGCATTTTAGACAATTTTGCAGTTTGCTGACAGTGTCCACCAGTATACTATATATAGCAGTACGGTAGGCCACTGCTGTGTACCTACCTCTGTGTCGTCACTCGTCATCCATTAATTATACTATCCATCTGCATTCTATACCTGTGGTGCATTTTAGACAGTTTTGCAGTTTGCTGACAGTGTCCACCAGTATACTATATATAGCAGTACGGTAGGCCACTGCTGTGTACCTACCTCTGTGTCGTCACTCGTCATCCATTAAGTATACTATCCATCTGCATTCTATACCTGTGGTGCATTTTAGACAGTTTTGCAGTTTGCTGACAGTGTCCACCAGTATACTATATATAGCAGTACGGTAGGCCACTGCTGTGTACCTACCTCTGTGTCGTCACTCGTCATCCATTAAGTATACTATCCATCTACATTCTATACCTGTGGTGCATTTTAGACAGTTTTGCAGTTTGCTGACAGTGTCTACCAGTATACTATATATAGCAGTACGGTAGGCCACTGCTGTGTACCTACTTCTGTGTTGTCACTCATCATCCATTCAGTATACTATCCATCTGCATTCTATACCTGTGGTACATTTTAGACAGTTTTGCAGTTTGCTGACAGTGTCCACCAGTATACTATATATAGCAGTATGGTAGGCCACTGCTGTGTACCTACCTCTGTGTCGTCACTCGTCATCCATTAAGTATACTATCCATCTGCATTCTATACCTGTGGTGCATTTGAGACAGTTTTGCAGTTTGCTGACAGTGTCCACCAGTATACTATATATAGCAGTACGGTAGGCCACTGCTGTGTACCTACCTCTGTGTCGTCACTCGTCATCCATTAAGTATACTATCCATCTACATTCTATACCTGTGGTGCATTTTAGACAGTTTTGCGGTTTGCTGACAGTGTCTACCAGTATACTATATATAGCAGTACGGTAGGCCACTGCTGTGTACCTACCTCTGTGTCGTCACTCGTCATCCATTAAGTATATTATCCATCTACATTCTATACCTGTGGTGCATTTTAGACAGTTTTGCAGTTTGCTGACAGTGTCCACCAGTATACTATATATAGCAGTACGGTAGGCCACTGCTGTGTACCTACCTCTGTGTCGACACTCGTCATCCATTAAGTATACTATCCATCTAAATTCTATACCTGTGGTGCATTTTAGAGAGTTTTGCAGTTTGCTGACTGTGTCCACCAGTATACTATATATAGCAGTACGGTAGGCCACTGATGTGTACCTACCTCTGTGTCGTCACTCGTCATCCATTAATATACTATCCATCTACATTCTATACCTGTGGTGCATTTTAGACAGTTTTGCAGTTTGCTGACAGTGTCCACCAGTATACTATATATAGCAGTACGGTAGGCCACTGCTGTGTACCTACCTCTGTGTCGTCACTCGTCATCCATTAAGTATACTATCCATCTACATTCTATACCTGTGGTGCATTTTAATCAGTTTTGCAGTTTGCTGACAGTGTCCACCAGTATACTATATATAGCAGTACGGTAGGCCACTGCTGTGTACCTACCTCTGTGTCGTCACTCGTCATCCATTAAGTATACTATCCATCTGCATTCTATACCTGTGGTGCATTTTAGACAGTTTTGCAGTTTGCTGACAGTGTCTACCAGTATACTATATATAGCAGTACGGTAGGCCACTGCTGTGTACCTACCTCTGTGTCGTCACTCGTCATCCATTAAGTATACTATCCATCTACATTCTATACCTGTGGTGCATTTTAGACAGTTTTGCAGTTTGCTGACAGTGTCCACCAGTATACTGTATATAGCAGTACGGTAGGCCACTGCTGTGTACCTACCTCTGTGTCGTCACTCGTCATCCATTAAGTATACTATCCATCTGTATTCTATACCTGTGGTGCATTTTAGACAGTTTTGCAGTTTGCTGACTTGTCCACCAGTATACTATATATAGCAGTACGGTAGGCCACTGCTGTGTACCTACCTCTGTGTCATCACTCGTCATCCATTAAGTATACTATCCATCTGCATTCTATACCTGTGGTGCATTTTAGACAGTTTTGCAGTTTGCTGACAGTGTCCACCAGTATACTATATATAGCAGTACGGTAGGCCACTGCTGTGTACCTACCTCTGTGTCGTCACTCGTCATCCATTAAGTATACTATCCATCTACATTCTATACCTGTGGTGCATTTTAGACAGTTTTGCAGTTTGCTGACAGTGTCCACCAGTATACTATATATAGCAGTACGGTAGGCCACTGCTGTGTACCTACCTCTGTGTCGTCACTCGTCATCCATTAAGTATACTATCCATCTACATTCTATACCTGTGGTGCATTTTAGACAGTTTTGCAGTTTGCTGACAGTGTCCACCAGTATACTATATATAGCAGTACGGTAGGCCACTGCTGTGTACCTACCTCTGTGTCGTCACTCGTCATCCATTAAGTATACTATCCATCTACATTCTATACCTGTGGTGCATTTTAGACAGTTTTGCAGTTTGCTGACAGTGTCCACCAGTATACTATATATAGCAGTACGGTAGGCCACTGCTGTGTACCTACCTCTGTGTCATCACTCGTCATCCATTAAGTATACTATCCATCTGCATTCTATACCTGTGGTGCATTTTAGACAGTTTTGCAGTTTGCTGACAGTGTCCTCCAGTATACTATATATAGCAGTACGGTAGGCCACTGCTGAGTACCTACCTCTATGTCGTCACTCGTCATCCATTAAGTATACTATCCATCTACATTCTTTACCTGTGGTGCATTTTAGACAATTTTGCAGTTTGCTGACAGTGTCCACCAGTATACTATATATAGCAGTACGGTAGGCCACTGCTGTGTACCTACCTCTGTGTCGTCACTCGTCATCCATTAATTATACTATCCATCTGCATTCTATACCTGTGGTGCATTTTAGACAGTTTTGCAGTTTGCTGACAGTGTCCACCAGTATACTATATATAGCAGTACGGTAGGCCACTGCTGTGTACCTACCTCTGTGTCGTCACTCGTCATCCATTAAGTATACTATCCATCTGCATTCTATACCTGTGGTGCATTTTAGACAGTTTTGCAGTTTGCTGACAGTGTCCACCAGTATACTATATATAGCAGTACGGTAGGCCACTGCTGTGTACCTACCTCTGTGTCGTCACTCGTCATCCATTAAGTATACTATCCATCTACATTCTATACCTGTGGTGCATTTTAGACAGTTTTGCAGTTTGCTGACAGTGTCTACCAGTATACTATATATAGCAGTACGGTAGGCCACTGCTGTGTACCTACTTCTGTGTTGTCACTCATCATCCATTCAGTATACTATCCATCTGCATTCTATACCTGTGGTACATTTTAGACAGTTTTGCAGTTTGCTGACAGTGTCCACCAGTATACTATATATAGCAGTATGGTAGGCCACTGCTGTGTACCTACCTCTGTGTCGTCACTCGTCATCCATTAAGTATACTATCCATCTGCATTCTATACCTGTGGTGCATTTGAGACAGTTTTGCAGTTTGCTGACAGTGTCCACCAGTATACTATATATAGCAGTACGGTAGGCCACTGCTGTGTACCTACCTCTGTGTCGTCACTCGTCATCCATTAAGTATACTATCCATCTACATTCTATACCTGTGGTGCATTTTAGACAGTTTTGCGGTTTGCTGACAGTGTCTACCAGTATACTATATATAGCAGTACGGTAGGCCACTGCTGTGTACCTACCTCTGTGTCGTCACTCGTCATCCATTAAGTATATTATCCATCTACATTCTATACCTGTGGTGCATTTTAGACAGTTTTGCAGTTTGCTGACAGTGTCCACCAGTATACTATATATAGCAGTACGGTAGGCCACTGCTGTGTACCTACCTCTGTGTCGACACTCGTCATCCATTAAGTATACTATCCATCTAAATTCTATACCTGTGGTGCATTTTAGAGAGTTTTGCAGTTTGCTGACTGTGTCCACCAGTATACTATATATAGCAGTACGGTAGGCCACTGATGTGTACCTACCTCTGTGTCGTCACTCGTCATCCATTAATATACTATCCATCTACATTCTATACCTGTGGTGCATTTTAGACAGTTTTGCAGTTTGCTGACAGTGTCCACCAGTATACTATATATAGCAGTACGGTAGGCCACTGCTGTGTACCTACCTCTGTGTCGTCACTCGTCATCCATTAAGTATACTATCCATCTACATTCTATACCTGTGGTGCATTTTAATCAGTTTTGCAGTTTGCTGACAGTGTCCACCAGTATACTATATATAGCAGTACGGTAGGCCACTGCTGTGTACCTACCTCTGTGTCGTCACTCGTCATCCATTAAGTATACTATCCATCTGCATTCTATACCTGTGGTGCATTTTAGACAGTTTTGCAGTTTGCTGACAGTGTCTACCAGTATACTATATATAGCAGTACGGTAGGCCACTGCTGTGTACCTACCTCTGTGTCGTCACTCGTCATCCATTAAGTATACTATCCATCTACATTCTATACCTGTGGTGCATTTTAGACAGTTTTGCAGTTTGCTGACAGTGTCCACCAGTATACTGTATATAGCAGTACGGTAGGCCACTGCTGTGTACCTACCTCTGTGTCGTCACTCGTCATCCATTAAGTATACTATCCATCTGTATTCTATACCTGTGGTGCATTTTAGACAGTTTTGCAGTTTGCTGACTTGTCCACCAGTATACTATATATAGCAGTACGGTAGGCCACTGCTGTGTACCTACCTCTGTGTCATCACTCGTCATCCATTAAGTATACTATCCATCTGCATTCTATACCTGTGGTGCATTTTAGACAGTTTTGCAGTTTGCTGACAGTGTCCACCAGTATACTATATATAGCAGTACGGTAGGCCACTGCTGTGTACCTACCTCTGTGTCGTCACTCGTCATCCATTAAGTATACTATCCATCTACATTCTATACCTGTGGTGCATTTTAGACAGTTTTGCAGTTTGCTGACAGTGTCCACCAGTATACTATATATAGCAGTACGGTAGGCCACTGCTGTGTACCTACCTCTGTGTCGTCACTCGTCATCCATTAAGTATACTATCCATCTACATTCTATACCTGTGGTGCATTTTAGACAGTTTTGCAGTTTGCTGACAGTGTCCACCAGTATACTATATATAGCAGTACGGTAGGCCACTGCTGTGTACCTACCTCTGTGTCGTCACTCGTCATCCATTAAGTATACTATCCATCTACATTCTATACCTGTGGTGCATTTTAGACAGTTTTGCAGTTTGCTGACAGTGTCCACCAGTATACTATATATAGCAGTACGGTAGGCCACTGCTGTGTACCTACCTCTGTGTCATCACTCGTCATCCATTAAGTATACTATCCATCTGCATTCTATACCTGTGGTGCATTTTAGACAGTTTTGCAGTTTGCTGACAGTGTCCTCCAGTATACTATATATAGCAGTACGGTAGGCCACTGCTGAGTACCTACCTCTATGTCGTCACTCGTCATCCATTAAGTATACTATCCATCTACATTCTTTACCTGTGGTGCATTTTAGACAGTTTTGCAGTTTGCTGACAGTGTCCACCAGTATACTATATATAGCAGTACGGTAGGCCACTGCTGTGTACCTACCTCTGTGTCGTCACTCGTCATCCATTAATTATACTATCCATCTGCATTCTATACCTGTGGTGCATTTTAGACAGTTTTGCAGTTTGCTGACAGTGTCCACCAGTATACTATATATAGCAGTACGGTAGGCCACTGCTGTGTACCTACCTCTGTGTCGTCACTCGTCATCCATTAAGTATACTATCCATCTGCATTCTATACCTGTGGTGCATTTTAGACAGTTTTGCAGTTTGCTGACAGTGTCCACCAGTATACTATATATAGCAGTACGGTAGGCCACTGCTGTGTACCTACCTCTGTGTCGTCACTCGTCATCCATTAAGTATACTATCCATCTACATTCTATACCTGTGGTGCATTTTAGACAGTTTTGCAGTTTGCTGACAGTGTCTACCAGTATACTATATATAGCAGTACGGTAGGCCACTGCTGTGTACCTACTTCTGTGTTGTCACTCATCATCCATTCAGTATACTATCCATCTGCATTCTATACCTGTGGTACATTTTAGACAGTTTTGCAGTTTGCTGACAGTGTCCACCAGTATACTATATATAGCAGTATGGTAGGCCACTGCTGTGTACCTACCTCTGTGTCATCACTCGTCATCCATTAAGTATACTATCCATCTGCATTCTATACCTGTGGTGCATTTTAGACAGTTTTGCAGTTTGCTGACAGTGTCCACCAGTATACTATATATAGCAGTACGGTAGGCCACTGCTGTGTACCTACCTCTGTGTCGTCACTCGTCATCCATTAAGTATACTATCCATCTACATTCTATACCTGTGGTGCATTTTAGACAGTTTTGCAGTTTGCTTACAGTGTCCACCAGTATACTTTATATAGCAGTACGGTAGGCCACTGCTGTGTACCTACCTCTGTGTCGTCACTCGTCATCCATTAAGTATACTATCCATCTACATTCTATACCTGTGGTGCATTTTAGACAGTTTTGCAGTTTGCTGACAGTGTCCACCAGTATACTATACATAGCAGTACGGTAGGCCACTGCTGTGTACCTACCTCTGTGTCGTCACTCGTCATCCATTAAGTATACTATCCATCTTCATTCTATACCTGTGGTGCATTTTAGACAGTTTTGCAGTTTGCTGACAGTGTCCACCAGTATACTATAATTAGCAGTACGGTAGGCCACTGCTGTGTACCTACCTCTGTGTCGTCACTCGTCATCCATTAAGTATACTATCCATCTACATTCTATACCTGTGGTGCATTTTAGACAGTTTTGCAGTTGGCTGACAGTGTCCACCAGTATACTATATATAGCAGTACGGTAGGCCACTGCTGTGTACCTACCTCTGTGTCGTCACTCGTCATCTATTAAGTATACTATCCATCTACATTCTATACCTGTGGTGCATTTTAGACAGTTTTGCAGTTTGCTGACAGTGTCCACCAGTATACTATATATAGCAGTACGGTAGGCCACTGCTGTGTACCTACCTCTGTGTCGTCACTCGTCATCCATTAAGTATACTATCCATCTGCATTCTATACCTGTGGTGCATTTTAGACAGTTTTGCAGTTTGCTGACAGTGTCCACCAGTTTACTATATATAGCAGTACGGTAGGCCACTGCTGTGTACCTACCTCTGTGTCGTCACTCATCATCCATTAAGTATACTATCCATCTACATTCTATACCTGTGGTGCATTTTAGACAGTTTTGCAGTTTGCTGACAGTGTCCACCAGTTTACTATATATAGCAGTACGGTAGGCCACTGCTGTGTACCTACCTCTGTGTCGTCATTCGTCATCCATTAAGTATACTATCCATCTACATTCTATACCTGTGGTGCATTTTAGACAGTTTTGCAGTTTGCTGACAGTGTCCACCAGTATACTATATATAGCAGTACGGTAGGCCACTGCTGTGTACCTACCTCTGTGTCGTCACTCGTCATCCATTAAGTATACTATCCATCTACATTCTATACCTGTGGTGCATTTTAGACAGTTTTGCAGTTTGCGGACAGTGTCCATTAGTATACTATATATAGCAGTACGGTAGGCCACTGCTGTGTACCTACCTCTGTGTCGTCACTCGTCATCCATTAAGTATTCTATCCATCTACATTCTATACCTGTGGTGCATTTTAGACAGTTTTGCAGTTTGCTGACAGTGTCCACCAGTATACTATATATAGCAGTACGGTAGGCCACCGCTGTGTACCTACCTCTGTGTCGTCACTCGTCATCCATTAAGTATACTATCCATCTGTATTCTATACCTGTGGTGCATTTTAGACAGTTTTGCAGTTTGCTGACATTGTCCACCAGTATACTATATATAGCAGTACGGTAGGCCACTGCTGTGTACCTACCTCTGTGTCATCACTCGTCATCCATTAAGTATACTATCCATCTGCATTTTATACCTGTGGTGCATTTTAGACAGTTTTGCAGTTTGCTGACAGTGTCCACCAGTATACTATATATAGCTGTACGGTAGGCCACTGCTGTGTACCTACCTCTGTGTCGTCACTCGTCATCCATTAAGTATACTATCCATCTACATTCTATACCTGTGGTGCATTTTAGACAGTTTTGCAGTTTGCTGACAGTGTCCACCAGTATACTATATATAGCAGTACGGTAGGCCACTGCTGTGTACCTACCTCTGTGTCGTCACTCGTCATCCATTAAGTATACTATCCATCTAAATTCTATACCTGTGGTGCATTTTAGACAGTTTTGCAGTTTGCTGACAGTGTCCACCAGTATACTATATATAGCAGTACGGTAGGCCACTGCTGTGTACCTACCTCTGTGTCGTCACTCGTCATCCATTAAGTATACTATCCATCTGCATTCTATACCTGTGGTGCATTTTAGACAGTTTTGCAGTTTGCTGACAGTGTCCACCAGTATACTATATATAGCAGTACGGTAGGCCACTGCTGTGTACCTACCTCTGTGTCGTCACTCGTCATCCATTAAGTATACTATCCATCTGCATTCTATACCTGTGGTGCATTTTAGACAGTTTTGCAGTTTGCGTACAGTGTCCATTAGTATACTATATATAGCAGTACGGTAGGCCACTGCTGTGTACCTACCTCTGTGTCGTCACTCGTCATCCATTAAGTATTCTATCCATCTACATTCTATACCTGTGGTGCATTTTAGACAGTTTTGCAGTTTGCTGACAGTGTCCACCAGTATACTATATATAGCAGTACGGTAGGCCACTGCTGTGTACCTACCTCTGTGTCGTCACTCGTCATCCATTAAGTATACTATCCATCTGTATTCTATACCTGTGGTGCATTTTAGACAGTTTTGCAGTTTGCTGACATTGTCCACCAGTATACTATATATAGCAGTACGGTAGGCCACTGCTGTGTACCTACCTCTGTGTCATCACTCGTCATCCATTAAGTATACTATCCATCTGCATTTTATACCTGTGGTGCATTTTAGACAGTTTTGCAGTTTGCTGACAGTGTCCACCAGTATACTATATATAGCAGTACGGTAGGCCACTGCTGTGTACCTACCTCTGTGTCGTCACTCGTCATCCATTAAGTATACTATCCATCTACATTCTATACCTGTGGTGCATTTTAGACAGTTTTGCAGTTTGCTGACAGTGTCCACCAGTATACTATATATAGCAGTACGGTAGGCCACTGCTGTGTACCTACCTCTGTGTCGTCACTCGTCATCCATTAAGTATACTATCCATCTACATTCTATACCTGTTGTGCATTTTAGACAGTTTTGCAGTTTGCTGATAGTGTCCACCAGTATACTATATATAGCAGTACGGTAGGCCACTGCTGTGTACCTACCTCTGTGTCGTCACTCGTCATCCATTAAGTATACTATCCATCTGCATTCTATACCTGTGGTGCATTTTAGACAGTTTTGCAGTTTGCTGACAGTGTCCACCAGTATACTATATATAGCAGTACGGTAGGCCACTGCTGTGTACCTACCTCTGTGTCGTCACTCTTCATCCATTAAGTATACTATCCATCTACATTCTATACCTGTGGTGCATTTTAGACAGTTTTGCAGTTTGCTGACAGTGTCCACCAGTATACTATATATAGCAGTACGGTAGGCCACTGCTGTGTACCTACCTCTGTGTCGTCACTCGTCATCCATTAAGTATACTATCCATCTGTATTCTATACCTGTGGTGCATTTTAGACAGTTTTGCAGTTTGCTGACATTGTCCACCAGTATACTATATATAGCAGTACGGTAGGCCACTGCTGTGTACCTACCTCTGTGTCATCACTCGTCATCCATTAAGTATACTATCCATCTGCATTTTATACCTGTGGTGCATTTTAGACAGTTTTGCAGTTTGCTGACAGTGTCCACCAGTATACTATATATAGCAGTACGGTAGGCCACTGCTGTGTACCTACCTCTGTGTCGTCACTCGTCATCCATTAAGTATACTATCCATCTACATTCTATACCTGTGGTGCATTTTAGACAGTTTTGCAGTTTGCTGACAGTGTCCACCAGTATACTATATATAGCAGTACGGTAGGCCACTGCTGTGTACCTACCTCTGTGTCGTCACTCGTCATCCATTAAGTATACTATCCATCTACATTCTATACCTGTGGTGCATTTTAGACAGTTTTGCAGTTTGCTGATAGTGTCCACCAGTATACTATATATAGCAGTACGGTAGGCCACTGCTGTGTACCTACCTCTGTGTCGTCACTCGTCATCCATTAAGTATACTATCCATCTGCATTCTATACCTGTGGTGCATTTTAGACAGTTTTGCAGTTTGCTGACAGTGTCCACCAGTATACTATATATAGCAGTACGGTAGGCCACTGCTGTGTACCTACCTCTGTGTCGTCACTCTTCATCCATTAAGTATACTATCCATCTACATTCTATACCTGTGGTGCATTTTAGACAGTTTTGCAGTTTGCTGACAGTGTCCACCAGTATACTATATATAGCAGTACGGTAGGCCACTGCTGTGTACCTACCTCTGTGTCGTCACTCGTCATCCATTAATTATACTATCCATCTGCATTCTATACCTGTGGTGCATTTTAGACAGTTTTGCAGTTTGCTGACAGTGTCCACCAGTATACTATATATAGCAGTACGGTAGGTCACTGCTGTGTACCTACCTCTGTGTCGTCACTCGTCATCCATTAAGTATACTATCCATCTGCATTCTATACCTGTGGTGCATTTGAGACAGTTTTGCAGTTTGCTGACAGTGTCCACCAGTATACTATATATAGCAGTACGGTAGGCCACTGCTGTGTACCTACCTCTGTGTCGTCACTCGTCATCCATTAAGTATACTATCCATCTACATTCTATACCTGTGGTGCATTTTAGACAGTTTTGCGGTTTGCTGACAGTGTCTACCAGTATACTATATATAGCAGTACGGTAGGCCACTGCTGTGTACCTACCTCTGTGTCGTCACTCGTCATCCATTAAGTATATTATCCATCTACATTCTATACCTGTGGTGCATTTTAGACAGTTTTGCAGTTTGCTGACAGTGTCCACCAGTATACTATATATAGCAGTACGGTAGGCCACTGCTGTGTACCTACCTCTGTGTCGTCACTCGTCATCCATTAAGTATACTATCCATCTAAATTCTATACCTGTGGTGCATTTTAGAGAGTTTTGCAGTTTGCTGACTGTGTCCACCAGTATACTATATATAGCAGTACGGTAGGCCACTGATGTGTACCTACCTCTGTGTCGTCACTCGTCATCCATTAATATACTATCCATCTACATTCTATACCTGTGGTGCATTTTAGACAGTTTTGCAGTTTGCTGACAGTGTCCACCAGTATACTATATATAGCAGTACGGTAGGCCACTGCTGTGTACCTACCTCTGTGTCGTCACTCGTCATCCATTAAGTATACTATCCATCTACATTCTATACCTGTGGTGCATTTTAATCAGTTTTGCAGTTTGCTGACAGTGTCCAGCAGTATACTATATATAGCAGTACGGTAGGCCACTGCTGTGTACCTACCTCTGTGTCGTCACTCGTCATCCATTAAGTATACTATCCATCTGCATTCTATACCTGTGGTGCATTTTAGACAGTTTTGCAGTTTGCTGACAGTGTCTACCAGTATACTATATATAGCAGTACGGTAGGCCACTGCTGTGTACCTACCTCTGTGTCGTCACTCGTCATCCATTAAGTATACTATCCATCTACATTCTATACCTGTGGTGCATTTTAGACAGTTTTGCAGTTTGCTGACAGTGTCCACCAGTATACTATATATAGCAGTACGGTAGGCCACTGCTGTGTACCTACCTCTGTGTCATCACTCGTCATCCATTAAGTATACTATCCATCTGCATTCTATACCTGTGGTGCATTTTAGACAGTTTTGCAGTTTGCTGACAGTGTCCACCAGTATACTATATATAGCAGTACGGTAGGCCACTGCTGTGTACCTACCTCTGTGTCGTCACTCGTCATCCATTAAGTATACTATCCATCTACATTCTATACCTGTGGTGCATTTTAGACAGTTTTGCAGTTTGCTGACAGTGTCCACCAGTATACTATATATAGCAGTACGGTAGGCCACTGCTGTGTACCTACCTCTGTGTCGTCACTCGTCATCCATTAAGTATACTATCCATCTACATTCTATACCTGTGGTGCATTTTAGACAGTTTTGCAGTTTGCTGACAGTGTCCACCAGTATACTATATATAGCAGTACGGTAGGCCACTGCTGTGTACCTACCTCTGTGTCATCACTCGTCATCCATTAAGTATACTATCCATCTGCATTCTATACCTGTGGTGCATTTTAGACAGTTTTGCAGTTTGCTGACAGTGTCCTCCAGTATACTATATATAGCAGTACGGTAGGCCACTGCTGTGTACCTACCTCTATGTCGTCACTCGTCATCCATTAAGTATACTATCCATCTACATTCTATACCTGTGGTGCATTTTAGACAGTTTTGCAGTTTGCTGACAGTGTCCACCAGTATACTATATATAGCAGTACGGTAGGCCACTGCTGTGTACCTACCTCTGTGTCGTCACTCGTCATCCATTAATTATACTATCCATCTGCATTCTATACCTGTGGTGCATTTTAGACAGTTTTGCAGTTTGCTGACAGTGTCCACCAGTATACTATATATAGCAGTACGGTAGGCCACTGCTGTGTACCTACCTCTGTGTCGTCACTCGTCATCCATTAAGTATACTATCCATCTGCATTCTATACCTGTGGTGCATTTTAGACAGTTTTGCAGTTTGCTGACAGTGTCCACCAGTATACTATATATAGCAGTACGGTAGGCCACTGCTGTGTACCTACCTCTGTGTCGTCACTCGTCATCCATTAAGTATACTATCCATCTACATTCTATACCCGTGGTGCATTTTAGACAGTTTTGCAGTTTGCTGACAGTGTCTACCAGTATACTATATATAGCAGTACGGTAGGCCACTGCTGTGTACCTACTTCTGTGTTGTCACTCGTCATCCATTCAGTATACTATCCATCTGCATTCTATACCTGTGGTACATTTTAGACAGTTTTGCAGTTTGCTGACAGTGTCCACCAGTATACTATATATAGCAGTATGGTAGGCCACTGCTGTGTACCTACCTCTGTGTCATCACTCGTCATCCATTAAGTATACTATCCATCTGCATTCTATACCTGTGGTGCATTTTAGACAGTTTTGCAGTTTGCTGACAGTGTCCACCAGTATACTATATATAGCAGTACGGTAGGCCACTGCTGTGTACCTACCTCTGTGTCGTCACTCGTCATCCATTAAGTATACTATCCATCTACATTCTATACCTGTGGTGCATTTTAGACAGTTTTGCAGTTTGCTTACAGTGTCCACCAGTATACTTTATATAGCAGTACGGTAGGCCACTGCTGTGTACCTACCTCTGTGTCGTCACTCGTCATCCATTAAGTATACTATCCATCTACATTCTATACCTGTGGTGCATTTTAGACAGTTTTGCAGTTTGCTGACAGTGTCCACCAGTATACTATATATAGCAGTACGGTAGGCCACTGCTGTGTACCTACCTCTGTGTCGTCACTCGTCATCCATTAAGTATACTATCCATCTTCATTCTATACCTGTGGTGCATTTTAGACAGTTTTGCAGTTTGCTGACAGTGTCCACCAGTATACTATAATTAGCAGTACGGTAGGCCACTGCTGTGTACCTACCTCTGTGTCGTCACTCGTCATCCATTAAGTATACTATCCATCTACATTCTATACCTGTGGTGCATTTTAGACAGTTTTGCAGTTTGCTGACAGTGTCCACCAGTATACTATATATAGCAGTACGGTAGGCCACTGCTGTGTACCTACCTCTGTGTCGTCACTCGTCATCTATTAAGTATACTATCCATATACATTCTATACCTGTGGTGCATTTTAGACAGTTTTGCAGTTTGCTGACAGTGTCCACCAGTATACTATATATAGCAGTACGGTAGGCCACTGCTGTGTACCTACCTCTGTGTCGTCACTCGTCATCCATTAAGTATACTATCCATCTGCATTCTATACCTGTGGTGCATTTTAGACAGTTTTGCAGTTTGCTGACAGTGTCCACCAGTTTACTATATATAGCAGTACGGTAGGCCACTGCTGTGTACCTACCTCTGTGTCGTCACTCATCATCCATTAAGTATACTATCCATCTACATTCTATACCTGTGGTGCATTTTAGACAGTTTTGCAGTTTGCTGACAGTGTCCACCAGTTTACTATATATAGCAGTACGGTAGGCCACTGCTGTGTACCTACCTCTGTGTCGTCATTCGTCATCCATTAAGTATACTATCCATCTACATTCTATACCTGTGGTGCATTTTAGACAGTTTTGCAGTTTGCTGACAGTGTCCACCAGTATACTATATATAGCAGTACGGTAGGCCACTGCTGTGTACCTACCTCTGTGTCGTCACTCGTCATCCATTAAGTATACTATCCATCTGCATTCTATACCTGTGGTGCATTTTAGACAGTTTTGCAGTTTGCGGACAGTGTCCATTAGTATACTATATATAGCAGTACGGTAGGCCACTGCTGTGTACCTACCTCTGTGTCGTCACTCGTCATCCATTAAGTATACTATCCATCTGCATTCTATACCTGTGGAGCATTTTAGACAGTTTTGCAGTTTGCGGACAGTGTCCATTAGTATACTATATATAGCAGTACGGTAGGCCACTGCTGTGTACCTACCTCTGTGTCGTCACTCGTCATCCATTAAGTATTCTATCCATCTACATTCTATACCTGTGGTGCATTTTAGACAGTTTTGCAGTTTGCTGACAGTGTCCACCAGTATACTATAATTAGCAGTACGGTAGGCCACTGCTGTGTACCTACCTCTGTGTCGTCACTCGTCATCCATTAAGTAAACTATCCATCTACATTCTATACCTGTGGTGCATTTTAGACAGTTTTGCAGTTTGCTGACAGTGTCCACCAGTATACTATATATAGCAGTACGGTAGGCCACTGCTGTGTACCTACCTCTGTGTCATCACTCGTCATCTATTAAGTATACTATCCATCTACATTCTATACCTGTGGTGCATTTTAGACAGTTTTGCAGTTTGCTGACAGTGTCCACCAGTATAATATATATAGCAGTACGGTAGGCCACTGCTGTGTACCTACCTCTGTGTCGTCACTCGTCATCCATTAAGTATACTATCCATCTGCATTCTATACCTGTGGTGCATTTTAGACAGTTTTGCAGTTTGCTGACAGTGTCCAACAGTTTACTATATATAGCAGTACGGTAGGCCACTGCTGTGTACCTACCTCTGTGTCATCACTCGTCATCCATTAAGTATACTATCCATCTACATTCTATACCTGTGGTGCATTTTAGACAGTTTTGCAGTTTGCTGACAGTGTCCACCAGTATACTATATATAGCAGTACGGTAGGCCACTGCTGTGTACCTACCTCTGTGTCGTCACTCGTCATCCATTAAGTATACTATCCATCTGCATTCTATACCTGTGGTGCATTTTAGACAGTTTTGCAGTTTGCTGACAGTGTCCACCAGTATACTATATATAGCAGTACGGTAGGCCACTGCTGTGTACCTACCTCTGTGTCGTCACTCGTCATCCATTAAGTATACTATCCATCTAAATTCTATACCTGTGGTGCATTTTAGACAGTTTTGCAGTTTGCTGACTGTGTCCACCAGTATACTATATATAGCAGTACGGAAGGCCACTGATGTGTACCTACCTCAATGTCGTCACTCGTCATCCATTAAGTATACTATCCATCTACATTCTATACCTGTGGTGCATTTTAGACAGTTTTGCAGTTTGCTGACAGTGTCCACCAGTATACTATATATAGCAGTACGGTAGGCCACTGCTGTGTACCTACCTCTGTGTCGTCACTCGTCATCCATTAAGTATACTATCCATCTACATTCTATACCTGTGGTGCATTTTAGACAGTTTTGCAGTTTGCTGACAGTGTCCACCAGTATACTATATATAGCAGTACGGTAGGCCACTGCTGTGTACCTACCTCTGTGTCGTCACTCGTCATCCATTAAGTATACTATCCATCTGCGTTCTATACCTGTGGTGCATTTTAGACAGTTTTGCAGTTTGCTGACATTCTATACCTGTGGTGCATTTTAGACAGTTTTGCAGTTTGCTGACAGTGTCCACCAGTATACTATATATAGCAGTATAGTAGGCCACTGCTGTGTACCTACCTCTGTGTCGTCACTCGTCATCCATTAAGTATACTATCCATCTAAATTCTATACCTGTGGTGCATTTTAGACAGTTTTGCAGTTTGCTGACTGTGTCCACCAGTATACTATATATAGCAGTACGGTAGGCCACTGATGTGTACCTACCTCTATGTCGTCACTCGTCATCCATTAAGTATACTATCCATCTACATTCTATACCTGTGGTGCATTTTAGACAGTTTTGCAGTTTGCTGACAGTGTCCACTAGTATACTATATATAGCAGTACGGTAGGCCACTGCTGTGTACCTACCTCTGTGTCGTCACTCGTCATCCATTAAGTATACTATCCATCTACATTCTATACCTGTGGTGCATTTTAGACAGTTTTGCAGTTTGCTGACAGTGTCCACCAGTATACTATATATAGCAGTACGGTAGGCCACTGCTGTGTACCTACCTCTGTGTCGTCACTCGTCATCCATTAAGTATACTATCCATCTGCGTTCTATACCTGTGGTGCATTTTAGACAGTTTTGCAGTTTGCTGACAGTGTCCACCAGTATACTATATATAGCAGTACGGTAGGCCACTGCTGTGTACCTACCTCTGTGTCGTCACTCGTCATCCATTAAGTATACTATCCATCTTCATTCTATACCTGTGGTGCATTTTAGACAGTTTTGCAGTTTGCTGACAGTGTCCACCAGTATACTATAATTAGCAGTACGGTAGGCCACTGCTGTGTACCTACCTCTGTGTCGTCACTCGTCATCCATTAAGTATACTATCCATCTACATTCTATACCTGTGGTGCATTTTAGACAGTTTTGCAGTTTGCTGACAGTGTCCACTAGTATACTATATATAGCAGTACGGTAGGCCACTGCTGTGTACCTACCTCTGTGTCGTCACTCGTCATCTATTAAGTATACTATCCATCTACATTCTATACCTGTGGTGCATTTTAGACAGTTTTGCAGTTTGCTGACAGTGTCCACCAGTATAATATATATAGCAGTATGGTAGGCCACTGCTGTGTACCTACCTCTGTGTCGTCACTCGTCATCCATTAAGTATACTATCCATCTGCATTCTATACCTGTGGTGCATTTTAGACAGTTTTGCAGTTTGCTGACAGTGTCCACCAGTTTACTATATATAGCAGTACGGTAGGCCACTGCTGTGTACCTACCTCTGTGTCGTCACTCGTCATCCATTAAGTATACTATCCATCTACATTCTATACCTGTGGTGCATTTTAGACAGTTTTGCAGTTTGCTGACAGTGCCCACCAGTTTACTATATATAGCAGTACGGTAGGCCACTGCTGTGTACCTACCTCTGTGTCGTCATTCGTCATCCATTAAGTATACTATCCATCTACATTCTATACCTGTGGTGCATTTTAGACAGTTTTGCAGTTTGCTGACAGTGTCCACCAGTATACTATATATAGCAGTACGGTAGGCCACTGCTGTGTACCTACCTCTGTGTCGTCACTCGTCATCCATTAAGTATACTATCCATCTGCATTCTATACCTGTGGTGCATTTTAGACAGTTTTGCAGTTTGCGGACAGTGTCCATTAGTATACTATATATAGCAGTACGGTAGGCCACTGCTGTGTACCTACCTCTGTGTCGTCACTCGTCATCCATTAAGTATACTATCCATCTACATTCTATACCTGTGGTGCATTTTAGACAGTTTTGCAGTTTGCTGACAGTGTCCACCAGTATACTATAATTAGCAGTACGGTAGGCCACTGCTGTGTACCTACCTCTGTGTCGTCACTCGTCATCCATTAAGTATACTATCCATCTACATTCTATACCTGTGGTGCATTTTAGACAGTTTTGCAGTTTGCTGACAGTGTCCACCAGTATACTATATATAGCAGTACGGTAGGCCACTGCTGTGTACCTACCTCTGTGTCATCACTCGTCATCTATTAAGTATACTATCCATCTACATTCTATACCTGTGGTGCATTTTAGACAGTTTTGCAGTTTGCTGACAGTGTCCACCAGTATAATATATATAGCAGTACGGTAGGCCACTGCTGTGTACCTACCTCTGTGTCGTCACTCGTCATCCATTAAGTATACTATCCATCTGCATTCTATACCTGTGGTGCATTTTAGACAGTTTTGCAGTTTGCTGACAGTGTCCACCAGTTTACTATATATAGCAGTACGGTAGGCCACTGCTGTGTACCAACCTCTGTGTCGTCACTCGTCATCCATTAAGTATACTATCCATCTACATTCTATACCTGTGGTGCATTTTAGACAGTTTTGCAGTTTGCTGACAGTGTCCACCAGTATACTATATATAGCAGTACGGTAGGCCACTGCTGTGTACCTACCTCTGTGTCGTCACTCGTCATCCATTAAGTATACTATCCATCTGCATTCTATACCTGTGGTGCATTTTAGACAGTTTTGCAGTTTGCTGACTGTGTCCACCAGTATACTATATATAGCAGTACGGTAGGCCACTGATGTGTACCTACCTCTATGTCGTCACTCGTCATCCATTAAGTATACTATCCATCTACATTCTATACCTGTGGTGCATTTTAGACAGTTTTGCAGTTTGCTGACAGTGTCCACCAGTATACTATATATAGCAGTACGGTAGGCCACTGCTGTGTACCTACCTCTGTGTCGTCACTCGTCATCCATTAAGTATACTATCCATCTACATTCTATACCTGTGGTGCATTTTAATCAGTTTTGCAGTTTGCTGACAGTGTCCACCAGTATACTATATATAGCAGTACGGTAGGCCACTGCTGTGTACCTACCTCTGTGTCGTCACTCGTCATCCATTAAGTATACTATCCATCTGCATTCTATACCTGTGGTGCATTTTAGACAGTTTTGCAGTTTGCTGACAGTGTCCACCAGTATACTATATATAGCAGTACGGTAGGCCACTGCTGTGTACCTACCTCTGTGTCGTCACTCGTCATCCATTAAGTATACTATCCATCAACATTCTATACCTGTGGTGCATTTTAGACAGTTTTGCAGTTTGCTGACAGTGTCCACCAGTATACTATATATAGCAGTACGGTAGGCCACTGCTGTGTACCTACCTCTGTGTCGTCACTCGTCATCCATTAAGTATACTATCCATCTGTATTCTATACCTGTGGTGCATTTTAGACAGTTTTGCAGTTTGCTGACATTGTCCACCAGTATACTATATATAGCAGTACGGTAGGCCACTGCTGTGTACCTACCTCTGTGTCATCACTCGTCATCCATTAAGTATACTATCCATCTGCATTCTATACCTGTGGTGCATTTTAGACAGTTTTGCAGTTTGCTGACAGTGTCCACCAGTATACTATATATAGCAGTACGGTAGGCCACTGCTGTGTACCTACCTCTGTGTCGTCACTCGTCATCCATTAAGTATACTATCCATCTGCATTCTATACCTGTGGTGCATTTTAGACAGTTTTGCAGTTTGCTGACAGTGTCCACCAGTATACTATATATAGCAGTACGGTAGGCCACTGCTGTGTACCTACCTCTGTGTCGTCACTCGTCATCCATTAAGTATACTATCCATCTGTATTCTATACCTGTGGTGCATTTTAGACAGTTTTGCAGTTTGCTGACATTGTCCACCAGTATACTATATATAGCAGTACGGTAGGCCACTGCTGTACCTACCTCTGTGTCGTCACTCGTCATCCATTAAGTATACTATCCATCTACATTCTATATATATATTCTATATAATTCCACACATTAAAAAATGGAGAACAAAAATGTGGAGGTTAAAGGGAAAGATCAAGATCCACTTCCACCTCGTGCTGAAGCTGCTGCCACTAGTCATGGCCGAGACGATGAAATGCCATCAACGTCGTCTGCCAAGGCCGATGCCCAATGTCATAGTAGAGAGCATGTAAAATCCAAAACACAAAAGTTCAGTAAAATGACCCAAAAATTAAAAGCGTCTGAGGAGAAGCGTAAACTTGCCAATATGCCATTTACGACACGGAGTGGTAAGAAACGGCTGAGGCCCTGGCCTATGTTCATGGCTAGTGATCCAGCTTCAAATGAGGATGGAAGCACTCATCCTCTCGCTAGAAAAAAGAAGACTTAAGGTGGCAAAAGCACAGCAAAGAACTGTGCATTCTTCAAAATCACAAATCCCCAAGGAGAGTCCAATTGTGTCGGTTGTGATGCCTGACCTTCCCAACAATGAACGGGAAGATCTTGCGCCTTCCACCATTTGCACGCCCCCTGCAAGTGCTGGAAGGAGCACCCGCAGTCCAGTTCCTGATAGTCAAATTGAAGATGTCACTGTTGAAGTACACCAGGATGAGGATATGGGTGTTGCTGGCGCTGGGGAGATAATTGACAAGAAGGATTCTGATGGTGAGGTGGTTTGTTTAAGTCAGGCACCCGGGGAGACACCTGTTGTCCGTGGGAGGAATATGGCCCTTGACATGCCTGGTCAAAATACAAAAAAAATCAGCTCTTCGGTGTGGAATTATTTCAACACAAATGCGGACAACAGGTGTCAAGCCGTGTGTTGCCTTTGTCAAGCTGTAATAAGTAGGGGTAAGGACGTTAACCACCTCGGAACATCCTCCCTTATACGTCACCTGCAGCGCATTCATCATAAGTCAGTGACAAGTTCAAAAACTTTGGATGACAGCGGAAGCAGTCCACTGACCACTAAATCCTTTCCTCTTGTAACCCACACCACCAACTCCCTCAGTGTCAATTTCCTCCTTACCCAGGAGAGCCAATAGTCCTGCAGGCCATGTCACTGTCATGTCTGACGAGTCCTCTCCTGCCTGGGATTCCTCTGTTGCATCCTTGAGTGTAACGCCTACTGCTGCTGGCGCTGCTGTGTTGCTGCTGGGAGTCGATCGTCATCCCAGAGGGGAAGTCGGAAGACCACTTGTACTACTTCCAGTAAGCAATTGACTGTCCAACAGTCCTTTGCGAGGAAGATGAAATATCACAGCAGTCATCCTGCTGCAAAGCGGATAACTGAGGCCTTGGCAGCCTGGGTGGTGAGAAACGTGGTTCCGGTATCCATCGTTAATTCAGAGCCAACTAGAGACTTGATTGAGGTACTGTGTCCCCGGTACCAAATACCATCTAGGAAGATGAAATATCACAGCAGTCATCCTGCTGCAAAGCGGATAACTGAGGCCTTGGCAGCCTGGGCGGTGAGAAACGTGGTTCCGGTATCCATCGTTAATTCAGAGCCAACTAGAGACTTGATTGAGGTACTGTGTCCCCGGTACCAAATACCATCTAGGTTCCATTTCTCTAGGCAGGTGATACCGAAAATGTGCACAGACCTCAGAAAAAGACTCACCAATGTCCTAAAAAATGCAGTTGTACCCAATGTCCACTTAACCACGGACATGTGGACAAGTGGAGCAGGGCAGACTCAGGACTATATGACTGTGACAGCCCACTGGGTAGATGTATTGCCTCCCGCAGCTAGAACAGCAGCGGCGGCACCAATAGCAGCATCTCGCAAACGCCAACTCGTTCCTAGGCAGGCTACGCTTTGTATCACCGCTTTCCAGAATAGGCACACAGCTGAAAACCTCTTACGGCAACTGAGGAAGATCATCGCAGAATGGCTTACCCCAATTGGACTCTCCTGGGGATTTGTGACATCGGACAACGCCAGCAATATTGTGTGTGCATTACATCTGGGCAAATTCCATCACGTCCCATGTTTTGCACATACCTTGAATTTGGTGGTGCAGAATTATTTAAAAAACGACAGGGGCGTGCAAGAGATGCTGTCGGTGGCCCGAAGAATTGCGGGCCACTTTCGGCATTCAGGCACCGCGTACAGAAGACTGGAGCACCACCAAACATTCCTGAACCTGCCCTTCCATCATCTGAAGCAAGAGGTGGTAACGAGGTGGAATTCAACCCTCTATATGCTTCAGAGGATGGAGGAGCAGCAAAAGGCCATTCAAGCCTATACATCTGCCCACGATATAGGCAAAGGATGGGAAATGCACCTGACTCAAGCGCAGTGGAGAATGATTTCAACGTTGTGCAAGGTTCTGCAACCCTTTGAACTTGCCACACATGAAGTCAGTTCAGACACTGCCAGCCTGAGTCAGGTCATTCCCCTCATCAGGCTTTTGCAGAAGAAGCTGGAGACATTGAATGAGGAGCTAAAACAGAGCGATTCCGCTAGGCATGTGGGACTTGTGGATGGAGCCCTTAATCCGCTTAACCAGGATTCACGGGTGGTCAATCTGTTGAAATCAGAGCACTACATTTTGGCCACCGTGCTCGATCCTAGATTTAAAACCTACGTTGTATCTCTCTTTCCGGCAGACACAAGTCTGCAGAGGTTCAAAGACCTGCTGGTGAGAAAATTGTCAAGTCAAGCGGATCGTGACCCGTCACTATCTCCTCCTTCACATTCTCCCGCAACTGGGGGTGCAAGGAAAAGGCTAAGAATTCCGAGCCCACCCGCTGGCGGTGATGCAGGGCAATCTGGAGCGAGTGCTGACATCTGGTCTGGACTGAAGGACCAGGCAACGATTACTGACATGTCGGCTACTGTCACTGCATATGATTCTCTCACCATTGAAAGAATGGTGGAGGAATATATGAGTGACCGCATCCAAGTAGGCACATCAGACAGTCCGTACGTATACTGGCAGGAAAAAGAGGCAATTTGGAGGCCCTTGCAGAAACTGGCTTTATTCTACCTAAGTTGCCCTCCCTCCAGTGTGTACTCCGAAAGAGTGTTTAGTGCAGCCGCTCACCTTGTCAGCAATCGGCGTACGAGGTTACTTCCAGAAAATGTGGAGAAGATGATGTTCATTAAAATGAATTATAATCAATTCCTCCGTGGAGACATTCACCAGCAGCAATTGCCTCCAGAAAGTACACGGGGACCTGAGATGGTGGATTCCAGTGGGGACGAATTAATAACCTGTGAGGAGGGGGATGTACTCAGTGAAAGGGGTGAGGAATCGGAGGATGATGATGAGGTGGACATCTTGCCTCTGTAGAGCCAGTTTGTGCAAGGAGAGATAGATTGCTTCTGTTTTGGTGGGGGCACAAACCAACCAGTCATTTCAGTCACAGTCGTGTGGCAGACCCTGTCACTGAAATGATGGGTTCGTTAAAGTGTGCATGAACTGTTTATACAACATAAGGGTGGGTGGGAGGGCCCAAGGACAATTCCATCTTGCACCTCTTTTTTCTTTCATTTTTCTTTGCATCATGTGCTGTTTGGGGACAATTTTTTGGAAGGGCCATCCTGTCTTGATTGACACTGCAGTGCCACTCCTAGATGGGCCAGGTGTTTGTGTCGGCCACTTGTGTCGCTTAGCTTAGTCCCACAGCCACCTTGGTGCGCCTCTTTTTTTCTTTGCATCATGTGCTGTTTGGGGACAATTTTTTGGAAGGGCCATCCTGTCTTGATTGACACTGCAGTGCCACTCCTAGATGGGCCAGGTGTTTGTGTCGGCCACTTGTGTCGCTTAGCTTAGTCACACAGCCACCTTGGTGCGCCTCTTTTTTTCTTTGCATCATGTGCTGTTTGGGGACAATTTTTTTGGAAGGGCCATCCTGTCTTGATTGACACTGCAGTGCCACTCCTAGATGGGCCAGGTGTTTGTGTCGGCCACTTGTGTCGCTTAGCTTAGTCACACAGCCACCTTGGTGCGCCTCTTTTTTTCTTTGCATCATGTGCTGTTTGGGGAGTATTTTTTTGAAGGGCCATCCTGCCTGACACTGCAGTGCCACTCCTAGATGGGCCAGGTGTTTGTGTCGGCCACTTGTGTCGCTTAGCTTAGTCACACAGCCACCTTGGTGCGCCTCTTTTTTTCTTTGCATCATGTGCTGTTTGGGGACAATTTTTTTGGAAGGGCCATCCTGTCTTGATTGACACTGCAGTGCCACTCCTAGATGGGCCAGGTGTTTGTGTCGGCCACTTGTGTCGCTTAGCTTAGTCACACAGCCACCTTGGTGCGCCTCTTTTTTTCTTTGCATCATGTGCTGTTTGGGGACTATTTTTTTGAAGGGCCATCCTGCCTGACACTGCAGTGCCACTCCTAGATGGGCCAGGTGTTTGTGTCGGCCACTTGTGTCGCTTAGCTTAGTCACACAGCCACCTTGGTGCGCCTCTTTTTTTCTTTGCATCATGTGCTGTTTGGGGACAATTTTTTGGAAGGGCCATCCTGTCTTGACTTACACTGCAGTGCCACTCCTAGATGGGCCAGGTGTTTGTGTCGGCCACTTGTGTCGCTTAGCTTAGTCACACAGCCACCTTGGTGCGCCTCTTTTTTTCTTTGCATCATGTGCTGTTTGGGGACAATTTTTTGGAAGGGCCATCCTGTCTTGATTGACACCGCAGTGCCACTCCTAGATGGGCCAGGTGTTTGTGTCGGCCACTTGTGTCGCTTAGCTTAGTCACACAGCCACCTTGGTGCGCCTCTTTTTTTCTTTGCATCATGTGCTGTTTGGGGACTATTTTTTTGAAGGGCCATCCTGCCTGACATTGCAGTGCCACTCCTAGATGGGCCAGGTGTTTGTGTCGGCCACTTGTGTCGCTTAGCTTAGCCATCCAGCGACCTTGGTGCAAATTTTAGGACTAAAAATAATATTGTGAGGTGTGAGGTGTTCAGAATAGACTGGAAATTAGTGGAAATTATGGTTATTGAGGTTAATAATACTATGGGATCAAAATGACCCCCAAATTCTATGATTTAAGCTGTTTTTTAGGGTTTTTTGAAAAAAACACCCGAATCCAAAACACATCCGAATCCGACAAAAATTTTTCGGTGAGGTTTTGCCAAAACGCGTCCGAATCCAAAACACGGCCGTGGAACCAAGCCCAAAACCAAAACACAAAACGCGAAAAATTTCCGGTGCACATCACTAATAGAGACACAGTGGGTTGCCCAGAGTTACTGCTAATAGGCAGCAGCAGTTTCACAGTAAGGCGTTGGACACGGTCCAGCCAGTGACTGCAGCACTACAGGAGCCACTCAGAATCTGGGAGATAGGGTACTGAGAGCAGGATGCCTAGAAATAACAACTCCTGGTGCCGGCCCTTCCGTTCACAAAGGAGGAGGAGGCGACGGTAGCCAGTGTGGAGGGCAGGTGTCCGGATCCTCAGCACTGCAGCATCCAAGTGTGACAAAGATCGCGTGTTGACCATGTGTCGAGGTCCCCTCGTGGAAGGTGTTCACGCTGGCTTGCTCCCGGAAATCAAGGGTCTGGCTTCTGTGGGTTAAGTAGGCTACAACCCACAGAGATACAGGAGGCCTCTTCCAGCTCCACGGACCTTAGTCCCCTGTGTGGGTCAGCTGTACAACCTGCGTGATGCCAAGTAGATGTCTCCAGCAGATTTTAGGAGCAGTAAATACTGCCAGCCATGAGCAGATGCCAGCCATGAGCTTATATGCAGCACATTTGCTCCTGTTGCTTGCCAGGCCACGGCCCCATAATTGCCATTTGGCTGCATATTTGTTGTTTTCTTTTCTCATACAGGTTACACGGCTTGGATCATTACATAGACACTCTTATTGCTGTCCTTTGTTTGTGACCTTATGTCCTCCTATTGTATAGTTATAATAGATACATCATGGTCGTTTGAAATGTGGGAACTCATTGTGTACAGTTTTTTTTACAACATATCCCCATTATCTTATCTTGTTTTAACTGTGACATAGATATTTTATTGTGCTGGCTGCTACCCCTCACGATTATATACCCCTTTCCCCTATGACCCTACTTCCCCTATTTTAGGCCCAGTTGGCCACGTAGATTTCATAGCAGCTTCTTACCATAACTAGACCAACAGCGTACTTATTTTGTTTAACAGATCCCTTATGCATGAAGTGATAGATACCGTTTTAGACCCTCAGGGTCATTTTATTTTTCTTAATTTGATACTTGATGGTGAAAGGTTTACTGTGGTGAATGCCTATATCCCAAACTGCCCTAATGCTTCCTTCTTTTCAAATCTTTATGCCAAGTTACAAGGGTGGAGACTTCAATACTGTGATGTCTCCCTTGCCAGACAGATCAGGAAGCTCTGGTACTATAGGTCTGAGTTGTTCAACCCCTGGAGATGTCAATACCCCACTGCCAGAGACTACTCCTTTTATGCGCACCCACACAACACTTTCGCCAAGATTGATCTTTGTCTAATATCCCCGCAACTTCCTCCCAGGGTTTTGGGTTCTGGCTTTTATAACATCATGATGACCCTGCACCTATTTGGTTTCCATTTCAATTACAGTCTCCCCACTCAACTGGAGGTTCCTCTCCTATTTAAGTAGTTCAGAGGATTTCAAAAAAGTATTAGATACACACCCAGGATATCAATCTATTTTGGGCAGCCTCCAAGTCTGTAATGAGGAGCCACATAATTGTACACATGGCACATACCGCAGGGGTACCAACAAAAGGATGAGGTCGGGCAAAGCGGACCTAGTGTTCAGCTTGTCGGACAGAACACTTACAGCAGTCGAATTGGATGTCCTTAATAAAGGTCTAGGCTTCATTCCCACCTCCACGTTTAATCAGCTAGACTGGAAAATCGATCAGACAGTCCTTTACTGCCAGCTGAAACTCAAATAATTTTTTGGAACCAAGGAGAATACTATGGGTGTGTCTCAGACAGTTAACCACTTCAAGAGAAAATCTACATCCGATCCTGTGTCCAATTATATCTCTCTAGCAGCATTTATGAAGGCATTGGATGTGCAAGTGCTGGAAGCTTCTAAAAAACAGAACTTCGTTAGGAGAAACCTCTCTAAATTGGAGTTTCAAGCGTTACAAGATCTGGGGTCCTATAAGGATATAGTGATTCGCCCGGCCGATAAGGGGGGTGGCGTTGTCGTCCAAGACATCCATCAGTATCGAGATGAATTGGACAGACAACTGTCTGAAGATAAAGTCTACATGAAATTACCTTGTAACCCTACTATTAAATTCAAACAAGAGCTAGATGCAATGTTGGATGAGGCCGTTATTCAAGGCATCATTGATAGGGATACTAACTTATTTTTGAAGATGGCCTTTAATAAAATCACATTATTATACAGCTTGCCCAAAATTCATAAGAACTTGATGAGGCTGCTGTGCCGTCCAATTATCTCTGCAAGAGAGTCCTTGACAAGTAAAATATCTGAATATTTGGACTTTTTTTTCTCCAGCCTTGTGTCCAAGCACGAGATACCTACTTGAAGGATACCACATTGCTGGTTAAATTGAATGACATGGACTTTGTTCCTGACAACAATCAGTCTATATACAAACATCCCTCACGTTGAAGGACTACAAGTAGCTCGCAAATTGATTACTGATAACCTACTGTACCATGGACCGAATATAAATTTCTTTATTTCCCTTCTTAAATTTGTCTTATATAAGAACTATTTTTATTTTAATGGGGAATTCTTTATGCAACATACTGGATGTGCCATGGGTTCACAGTTCATGCCGGCCTAGGCGAATGTGTATATGTTTTCGATAGAGGAGGAACATTTCTTCAACAGGGATGTGTGTGACAAGGTACCTTTCTATTACAGATACACTGATAACGTCATCCTGTTCTGGCATGGTGGTTATGAGGTCTTCATCGATTACATTGAATCTGTAAATGGTAGAGACTGCCCGATTAAATATACTTATACTCTCAGCCTTGAGAGTATTAATTACCATGATGTACAGATTTCGATCAAGGACAACCATATCACGACAGCACTTTATAGTAAACCGACCGATAGGAACACCCTGCTTTTGGCTAGTAGCCATCACCCTTTAGCTACTAAAAAAAGTTTACCTTATTCACAGATGTTAAGGGTTAAGAGAATCACCAGTGACGGATATATTCTTTCTAATGATCTGGAATACTCTGAGATGACTCTGGCTACAGCCAGATGTAGGGTTGACGAGATCTCCAGGACAGACCTCCTTAAGGAAAAGGAAGAAAAGAAATTGAGGGAAGAGATACATTGGGTTAGGAAATGTAATACCTTACACAATACTGTAGAGAGATCTGTAAGAAATTTGTGGCCGATTGTCCAAGGAGATAAAGAACTGAAATCACTTAAAGCATTAAACCCAATGTCTTGCCTTAAAAGTAGAGATGAGCGCCTGAAATTTTTCGGGTTTTGTGTTTTGGTTTTGGGTTCGGTTCCGCGGCCGTGTTTTGGGTTCGACCGCGTTTTGGCAAAACCTCACCGAATTTTTTTTGACGGATTCGGGTGTGTTTTGGATTCGGGTGTTTTTTTCAAAAAACCCTAAAAAACAGCTTAAATCATAGAATTTGGGGTCATTTTGATCCCATATTATTATTAACCTCAAAAACCATAATTTCCACTCATTTTCAGTCTATTCTGAATACCTCACACCTCACAATATTATTTTTAGTCCTAAAATTTGCACCGAGGTCGCTGGATGACTAAGCTAAGCGACCCTAGTGGCCGACACAAACACCTGGCCCATCTAGGAGTGGCACTGCAGTGTCACGCAGGATGTCCCTTCCAAAAAACCCTCCCCAAACAGCACATGACGCAAAGAAAAAAAGAGGCGCAATGAGGTAGCTGACTGTGTGAGTAAGATAAGCGACCCTAGTGGCCGACACAAACACCGGGCCCATTTAGGAGTGGCACTGCAGTGTCACGCAGGATGTCCCTTCCAAAAAACCCTCCCCAATCAGCACATGACGCAAAGAAAAAAAGAGGCGCAATGAGGTAGCTGTGTGAGTAAGATTAGCGACCCTAGTGGCCGACACAAACACCGGGCCCATTTAGGAGTGGCACTGCAGTGTCACGCAGGATGTCCCTTCCAAAAAACCCTCCCCAATCAGCACATGACGCAAAGAAAAAAAGAGGCGCAATGAGGTAGCTGTGTGAGTAAGATTAGCGACCCTAGTGGCCGACACAAACACCGGGCCCATTTAGGAGTGGCACTGCAGTGTCACGCAGGATGTCCCTTCCAAAAAACCCTCCCCAATCAGCACATGACGCAAAGAAAAAAAGAGGCGCAATGAGGTAGCTGTGTGAGTAAGATTAGCGACCCTAGTGGCCGACACAAACACCTGGCCCATCTAGGAGTGGCACTGCAGTGTCACGCAGGATGGCCCTTCCAAAAAATACTCCCCAAACAGCACATGACGCAAAGAAAAAAAGAGGCGCAAGCTCTTCCCGTCCAGTGTTGGGAAGGTCAGGCATCGCAACCGACACAATTGGACTCTCCTTTGGGATTTGTGATTTCGAAGAACGCACAGTTCTTTGCTGTGCTTTTGCCGCAAGTCTTGTCTTTTTTCTAGCGAGAGGATGAGTGCTTCCATCCTCATGTGAAGCTGAACCACTAGCCATGAACATAGGCCAGGGCCTCAGCCGTTCCTTGCCACTCCGTGTGGTAAATGGCATATTGGCAAGTTTACGCTTCTCCTCCGACAATTTTATTTTAGGTTTTGGAGTCCTTTTTTTACTGATATTTGGTGTTTTGGATTTGACATGCTCTGTACTATGACATTGGGCATCGGCCTTGGCAGACGACGTTGCTGGCATTTCATCGTCTCGGCCATGACTAGTGGCAGCAGCTTCAGCACGAGGTGGAAGTGGATCTTGATCTTTCCCTAATTTTGGAACCTCAACATTTTTGTTCTCCATATTTTAATAGGCACAACTAAAAGGCACCTCAGGTAAACAATGGAGATGGATGGATACTAGTATACAATTATGGACGGACTGCCGAGTGCCGACACAGAGGTAGCCACAGCCGTGAACTACCGTACTGTACTGTGTCTGCTGCTAATATAGACTGGTTGATAAAGAGATGTCGTAGTATGTATGTATAAAGAAGAAAGAAAAAAAAACCACGGTTAGGTGGTATACAATTATGGACGGACTGCCGAGTGCCGACACAGAGGTAGCCACAGCCGTGAACTACCGTACTGTACTGTGTCTGCTGCTAATATAGACTGGTTGATAAAGAGATGTCGTAGTATGTATGTATAAAGAAGAAAGAAAAAAAAACCACGGTTAGGTGGTATACAATTATGGACGGACTGCCGAGTGCCGACACAGAGGTAGCCACAGCCGTGAACTATCGTACTGTACTGTGTCTGCTGCTAATATAGACTGGTTGATAAAGAGATGTCGTAGTATGTACGTATAAAGAAGAAAGAAAAAAAAAACACGGTTAGGTGGTATACAATTATGGACGGACTGCCGAGTGCCGACACAGAGGTAGCTACAGCCGTGAACTACCGTACTGTGTCTGCTGCGACTGGATGATAAATAATGATATCAAAAATATATATATATATCACTACTGCAGCCGGACAGGTATATATATTATATAATGACGGACCTGCTGGACACTGTCTGTCAGCAGAATGAGTTTTTTATAGAATAAAAAAAAAAACACCACACAAGTGAAGTCACACGACGAGTGTTTAACTTTTTCAGGCAATCACAATATAGTATACTACTAACTATACTGGTGGTCAGTGTGGTCAGGTCACTGGTCAGTCACACTGGCAGTGGCACTCCTGCAGCAAAAGTGTGCACTGTTTAATTTTAATATAATATGTACTCCTGGCTCCTGCTATAACCTATAACTGGCACTGCAGTGCTCCCCAGTCTCCCCCACAATTATAAGCTGTGTGAGCTGAGCACAGTCAGATATATAATATATACATAGATGATGCAGCACACTGGGCTGAGCAGTGCACACAGATATGGTATGTGACTGTCTTGTACTCCTGGCTCCTGCTATAACCTATAACTGGCACTGCAGTGCTCCCCAGTCTCCCCCACAATTATAAGCTGTGTGAGCTGAGCACAGTCAGATATATAATATATACATAGATGATGCAGCACACTGGGCTGAGCAGTGCACACAGATATGGTATGTGACTGAGTCACTGTGTGTATCGTTTTTTTCAGGCAGAGAACGGATATATTAAATAAAACTGCACTGTCTGGTGGTCACTGTGGTCAGTCACTAGTAAACTCTGCACTCTCTTCTACAGTACTCCTAAGCTCCAGTAAATCAGGTCAATCTCTCTCTCTCTCTCTCTCTCCTAATCTAAATCACTGTACTCCCTAACAGCTGCTCCCCGTCCCCAATCCTCCCCACAATTATAACTAAGTCACTCAGTCTTTACTCTTTTCTACTATAACGGAGAGGACGCCAGCCACGTCCTCTCCCTATCAATCTCAATGCACGTGTGAAAATGGCGGCGACGCGCGGCTCCTTATATAGAATCCGAGTCTTGCTATAGAATCCGAGCCTCGCGAGAATCCGACAGCGTCATGATGACGTTCGGGCGCGCTCGGGTTAACCGAGCAAGGCGGGAAGATCCGAGTCGCTCGGACCCGTGAAAAAAAACATGAAGTTCGTGCGGGTTCGGATTCAGAGAAACCGAACCCGCTCATCTCTACTTAAAAGGGGCCAAAATCTACGGGATTGGTTAGTTTGACCAGATATTATGGAACAATCTTCGTTTGATCCACTCAGACAAGTAAGAAGTGCAGGTTGTTACAAATGCACAGGATGCACTACGTGCCAACACATGATCGCCAGCAACTATTTTTTTCATCCATATTCTGGGCGATGGTTTACAATCAAAGCTGCAGTCACTTGTACGTCTACTTATGTAGTGTATCTTATTAAATGCCCGTGTGGCCTGTGCTATATAGGTAAGACGATACAGACTTTCTGGGAACGGATGAGTATGCACAGGTCTTCCATTCGGGCTGCTCTCCAGGGTAAAGTATCTGACCAGCCTGTCGCCAGACATTTTATGGAACACAAGCATAGTCTATCATGCTTTAGACATATTATTATTGACCATGTCCCTGAGTCAGTATGTGGTGGTGATCGCCATAAGCGGCTGCTGCAACTTGAAAGTCAATGGATATTTTATCTTGATACGGTCAAACCTAGAGGTTGGAATGATCATCTTTCCTTCAATGTTTTTTTTGTAATCCTTCATGTGATCAATGATTTATATTTTTTTCAGCTCTAATCATGGTATGTACATCTACTAATACTTGTAATATGCAATTATACTACTGGGTTGCCATAGCAACAGGCATAGACCCAAGCACTTTAACTATGATATATTTTAGTAGATTAGTATATTTATTGCATCCTGATAGATATTGCAAGCTATATTGTACCTGACTATATTGGATGCTGTGATTAATTTATGCTATTAGCATGTTTCTTTTTATTGTAGGTGTTGTTTTTGTATCACTGCTGCTGCGCCGGGTTGCCGTTGTGACGGGGTTATCTCCCAGCATGCACTATACCGGAAGTGAGGCTGGCAGCGCTGTCCGTAGCCGCGGGGACTCAGCGTTAACTTCACTAGGTATTTAAGGTATGTACGGTTATTGTTTGTTTGTTTGTTTGTTGCTGTATCCTAAAGACAGGTATTAAAACCCAAAATCTCCTATATATTTGTCTAAATCTGTGACTCTGTGCCCGTAACGCTGGGTGGAGTCACAGCGGTGGGCGGAGTCAGCAAGTCTCTGCTCCTGCTGCCTGTCCATCTCTCTCTCTCCCCTCCCCCCACCCATCAGCAGCTCTGATTCCCTGGCCGCGGCGCCGGCCCAACAACAACGGCTGATGCCGCCCCTGGCATACACATTAGGAGGGACGGGTGGCGCAGGAGAAGGCTCTCATAGCCCTCCCTGCGCCGTGTACACAGACCCGCCGCCTCCTCCGCACAAATCCCGCTGTCAGCTCTCCTGCTGTGACAGGAGGCGAGTGCTGCAGTGACGTCATCTCCTGCAGCACTCTCCTCCTGTCACACAGCCGGCACACACTCTCCAGTCTCCGGGGGCTGCCAGCATCTACAGGCAAGCTGGAAACACCCCCGGAGCGAGAGAGAACAGACCAGTGAGGCCACGCCCCTTTCACAGCAGGCCACGCCCCTTTTCGCCCGCGGGGGGGGGGAGATGTGTGTAACAGTAATGCTGAAATGCTGACCCTGTGACGCCTCTGGACACTGTACTGTTTACCAGCCTGCAGCAGCCGCCCACAGCCCCATCGGTGAGTCCCTACGGCCATCCTACCCACTGATTCTATGTCTGCTCGCCACTTTACACAAGTCTCCTCTTCTGGTGCCCTCCCCCTCCACTACTTTCCCACCTCTTTTCATCAGCTTCCTCACTGGGGACCCTCCCTGCCGACCCGCGTCTCTATATCCCATCCCTACCACCCCGCGTCTCTCTATCCCCTCCCTACCGCCCCGCATCTCTCTATCCCCTCCCTACCGCCCCGCGTCTCTATATCCCCTCCCTACCGCCCCGCGTCTCTCTATCCCCTCCCTACCGCCTCGCGTCTCTCTATCCCCTCCCTACTGCCCCGCGTCTCTATATCCCCTCCCAGCCGCCCTGCGTCTCTCTATCCCCTCCCTACCGCCCCACGTCTCTCTATCCCCTTCATACCGCCCCGTGTCTCTGTATCCCCTCCTACCGCCCTGCGTCTCTTTATCCCCTCCCTACCGCCCCGCGTCTCTCTATTCCCTCCCAGCTGCCCCGCCTCTCTGTATCCCCTCCCTATCGCCCCGGGTCTCTCTATCCCCTCCCTACCGCCCCGCGTCTCTCTATCCCCTCCCTGCCGACCCGCGTCTCTCTATCCCCTCCATACCACCCCGCGTCTTTCTATCCCCTCCCTACCGCCCCGCGTCTCAATATATATTCCCTCCCTACCGCCCTGCGTCTCTCTATCCCCTCCCTACCGCCCCGCGTCTCAATATATATTCCCTCCCTACCGCCCTGCGTCTCTCTATCCCCTCCCTACGGCCCTGCGTCTCTCTATCCCCTCCCTGCCGCCCTGCGTCTCTCTATCCCCTCCCTACTGCCCCCCTTCTATCTATCCCCTCCCTACCGTCCCGCGTCTCTCTATCCCCTCTATCCACTCATACTAATATTGAACCGCAGCAAGGCGTGCAGGGGTTAAGGGGGCGTAGCCCCTTTCGACGGTGTGAAGAGCGCCCGTAGGGCGCGATGAAGCACCTAGTGTTAATATATGGAGCTGTGAGCGTCTTTTTACTATTTTATAAGCCCATTGAGTGCCGTCCTGCATGTTTAGTATATATATATATATATATATATGTCCATAGCTCCAAACTGTGGTCATACAAGAAACATGCTTTAAATTGCTTCTACATTTCAGTTTTATTAAAAAATCATTGTCAGGAGTTTTGACTTTTTTTAATAAAACCGAAACGTAGAAACAATTTATAGCACGTTTCTTGTATGACCGTGAGTGCCACCGCAGCCATTGCAATCTACTATATTTGGTACTACTGTGAGGCCACGCTCCACCTGTTTTTTGCGCCTTCTGCGCACACTGTTCCTTTGTTAGGTATGGGAGGGAGGGCACAAATTTATAGTTTGCACACCCTTGCACTGGCCCTGTTCACATTAGTATAAAACCAATACAGCTGGTAAAAGTAGGTTATAAAGGTAAGTCATATGATGGAATCAATCATAATATTAGAAATATTACATCATTTTGAACAATCAGTCTTCATTTTACATAAAAAAAAAAGAAAAAAAAGAATAATAAAAATGATATCTATATCTATATATATACACTGCTCAAAAAAATAAAGGGAACACTAAAATAACACATCCTAGATCTGAATGAATGAAATATTCTTATTAAATACTTTGTTCTTTACATAGTTGAATGTGCTGACAACAAAATCACACAAAAATGATCAATGGAAATCAAATTTATTAACCCATGGAGGTCTGGATTTGGAGTCACACTCAAAATTAAAGTGGAAAAACACACTACAGGCTGATCCAACTTTGATGTAATGTCCTTAAAACAAGTCAAAATGAGGCTCAGTAGTGTGTGTGGCCTCCACATGCCTGTATGTCCTCCCTACAATGCCTGGGCATGCTCCTGATGAGGTGGCGGATGGTCTCCAGAGGGATCTCCTCCCAGACTTGGACTAAAGCATCCGCCAACTCCTGGACAGTCTGTGGTGCAATGTGGCATTGGTGGATGGAGCGAGACATGATGTCCCAGATGGGCTCAATTGGATTCAGGTCTGGGGAACGGGCGGGCCAGTCCATAGCATCAATGCCTTCGTCTTGCAGGAACTGCTGACACACTCCAGCCACATGAGGTCTAGCATTGTCTTGCATTAGGAGGAACCCAAGGCCAACCGCACCAGCATATGGTCTCACAAGGGGTCTGAGGATTTCATCTCGGTACCTAATGGCAGTCAGGCTACCTCTGCTGAGAACATGGAGGGCTGTGCGGCCCCCCAAAGGAATGCAACCCCACACCATTACTGACCCACTGCCAAATCGGTCATGCTGGAGGATGTTGCAGGCAGCAGAACGTTCTCCTTGGCGTCTCCAGTCACATCTGTCACATGTGCTCAGTGAGAACCTGCTTTCATCTGTGAAGAGCACAGGGCGCCAGTGGCGAATTTGCCAATCTTGGTGTTCTCTGGCAAATGCCAAACGTCCTGCACGGTGTTGGGCTGTAAGCACAACCCCCCACCTGTGGACGTCGGGCCCTCATACCACCCTCATGGAGTCTGTTTCTGATTGTTTGAGTAGACACATGCACATTTGTGGCTTGCTGGAGGTCATTTTGCAGGGCTCTGGCAGTGCTCCTCCTGTTCCTCCTTGCACAAAGGCGGAGGTAGCGGTCCTGCTGCTGGGTTGTTGCCCTCCTACGGCCTCCTCCACGTCTCCTGATGTACTCGCCTGTCTCCTGGTAGCGCCTCCATGCACTGGACACTATGCTGACAGACACAGCAAACCTTCTTGCCACAGCTCGCATTGATGTGCCTTCCTGGATGAGCTGCACTACCTGAGCCACTTGTGTGGGTTGTAGACTTCGTCTCATGCTACCACTAGAGTGAAAGCACCGCCAGCTTTCAAAAGTGACCAAAACATCAGCCAGAAAGCATAGGAGCTGAAAAGTGTTCTGTGGTCACCACCTGCAGAACAACTCCTTTATTGGGGGTGTCTTGCTAATTGCCTATAATTTCCACCTGTTGTCTATTCCATTTGCACAACAGCATGTGAAAATGATTGTCAATCAGTGTTGCTTCCTAAGTGGACAGTTTGATTTCACAGAACTGTGATTGACTTGGAGTTACATTGTGTTGTTTAGGTGTTCCCTTTATTTTTTTGAGCAGTGTATGTATATATATATATATATAAAATTTGATATTTGTTATATTGTTTTGCTCTGAACAAGAAAAAAAACAATGAGCTGAAATGATAAAACATCAATGTTTCCTTTTAAAAATATTATATAAAGTTATGTACTATTATCACTCACGATTATGGGATCTTTCTGTTGTTATTTTCTTTATGAACAGATTATTTTTGTTATTTTGTCATTTTTACTTATAATGTTATTTAGCTAACATGCACAAGCTAGTTTATGCCGCTGATTTCCATGCATGTTACGTATTTTAAAGAAAGCCTTGAGGTGCCATGTATCCTGACGGAGTCTAATCAATGTGAACCTTTCCGCACAGGCACTGATAGCATTGTAAATCATTGCACAAATGCCAAGATGCTCTGACAGCACTATCTATGCATATGGATGTGTTACAGCTTTATTGACCTGCCCATAACAATGGAAAAATCACATAATAGACTGAACAGAGTTTAACACACGAGACCTGTCAGCTATTAAAATATCTTGCTTCTTATTGTTTCATTGAGATGAGGCTGACACTGAATTTTTATCTATACGTATAAGGAAGGTGAGAATCGGTAGCAGTAAGTAAATGTTGGAAAAATATTCTTCACTTAATTATCTTTTTTTCACAATGTTCCATGACATAGACAAAAAAGTTTGTTTCTTAATAATTTTCTCTCCTAATTGCAATATTGACAATTCTATAGCACAGATTCATGCAGCAAATTGTACGTTTGCAATTTTTCAAAAACAATAACATTATGAAATTCGAACTAGCCATTTTAAAAAAGGCTGGCAAAATCGCTGTAAAAAAAGGTAATTTCTCATACAGTACCTGCTGCTCAATACTTTTACACTATAATAATAATAATAATAATATTTATTTTTTATTTTATTTATATAGTTCTTTTCTCCCACAGTACTCAATGTCACTTTAAAACATCAAAAACATAGCAGAGTTTTGGTCTTACAGAAAAGAACCAATTAACAATTAACATAATGGGCAAAATAAACATAGTCAAAAAACAAACAAAGGGTTTTTCCCATGCACCCCAAGGACTATTAGTAACAAGACCTGTTCACTATATGGTAATAGAGATTTTAGAGATCTTGGTTACATATATTTTGCAAAAAATATGATAAGCCTCCAGGCCACTTTAGGGCATCTCTATTACTGGAGGTCCCTAATACTAAGTATAAGTCCAGGGCGTGGACCCCACAAAGTTTAGGCCAAACCACCCAGGGCAGCACACCATTGAAATACTAAAGTATTAATATGTGTCAGCAGCAGCAGGAGACGCACGTCCCTGGGAGCCGGGACATCATGTCTCCCACTGATCCCCGCCCAGCGCCTAGCAACAGGCTGACGCCGGGTGCAATGCGTCCTGGTCCCCACACGGTGCCTAGCAACACATGGAAGCTGGGTGCTGGGAGACGCCGGACTCCTAGCAAGGGGGACGCCAGAGGCAGATGGTATTCCCTGTTGCTTAAGAGGTAGTGTACGTGCAGCAGGGCAGCTGCATTGAAATCTGCAATTAGTACTCAGCATTCTGATTGGTGCAAGCACCATTTATATTTCCTTCCTGGTCTCTGTCATATCACTGGTGATAGTTCCTGCTTCATTTGGAACCTGTCAGCTCGTATGAGATCCGGTCTGCCTGTGTTATACCCATGACCTGGAGACCTTGCCAGAATGATTGCCTGATCAGATCCAGCTAGCTTTGTATTCAGGTTTTTGTGGAGTCTCCACACAGACACTGCTTTGCCTGCATTTCTTTATTATGTACATCCTGTGCATTGTTGCATGTAATTCCAGTCTGGTTGCTTATAATAACATATTTGAGCATTGTTGCTTTCATATTTATTAAAATGCTTATTACATCTTATGCATTGTTCCATTTATAATTATTTGTATATTCAGTGTCGCTGCTTTCAACACTGTGAATTGTTATACGTACATTTTGTTTATGTTATGAACACACTCCTCAGTCTGTGCCTTAGCATAGTAGCAAGGTTGCGTCAGGTAAACATCTCACCATACTACATTTACTCCTGCCCAGCCTCCGATAGTCGCCTTGTATATACGGAAAACCTGGGGGCATCTGAGTATGGGGGGACCTACTTCACCCTGGAAGGGCGGCTGCTATAGGCAAAGTCTTTGGCTGCAGGAGACTAAAAGACTGCTGGGAAGTGGTTAATTGCATGAGCGTCACAAGGCACCACCTATAAACCTACGAAACTGAGTGTAACCATAACAATATGTGTTAATAGGAAAGAAGAGCTGTGTCTTAAAAAGCAATACAAATATAGGGGTGTTTGTAAAATACTCAAAAGAGTAGTGTTAGGAATGTTACCAGTTTGATTTGACCAGTTTGCCAGTATACATTATATTGCAAAATAAACATAGTGCAGGGGTGGAAGCAGCTATTTGCGTAATAGTTTTCACGGGTTATATATCACCCCAACGAAAGGTACCAGATGAGGCAGCCATTTTGGGTGCACTACGTAAAATTACCCTGGGTGGAATAGACAACCGTGGAAGAGATGACATAAAATGGGGAAGTTGCAGCTAACTAAAGCTAGACACCAAGGGGGTCATTCCGAGATGATCGCTCGCTGCCGTTTTTAGCAGTGCAGCGAACAGGTTACTAATGTGCATGCGTATGCACCGCAATGCGCAGGCGCAACATACGAGTACAAAGCGGTTAGTTGCTAGGCGATGGATTTAATGAAGAATCCATTCGCACAGCCGATCGCAAGGAGATTGACAGGAATAGGGCTTTTGTGGGTGGCAACTGACCGTTTTCATGGAGTGTTTGGAAAAACACAGGCGTGCCCAAGCGTTTGCAGGGCGGGTGTCTCATGTCAATTCCGGGACCAAAAAAACTGAAGTGATCGCAAGGGCTGAGTAAGTCCAGAGCTACTCAGAAACTGCAAAAACTTTTTCGGCCCGCTCGCCTGCATACGCGTTAGCACACTTGCAAAGCGAAAATACACTCCCCTGTTGGCGGCGACTATGCGTTTGCATGGCTGCTAAAGTAGCTAATGAGCGATCAACTCATAATGACCCCCCAAGGCCCTTATGTAACCATTGGATCCATGTATGTTCCATGGGTGTACCAGGTGAGGCAGCCATTTTGGGTGCACTACAAAGGTTACAGCATGTTAGATAAGTGATACAAGGAATTAGTGATGTGCACCGGAAATTTTTCGGGTTTTGTGTTTTGGTTTTGGATTCAGTTCCGCGGCCGTGTTTTGGATTCGGACCCGTTTTGGCAAAACGTCCTTGAAACTTTTTTGTCGGATTCGGGTGTGTTTTGCATTCGGGTGTTTTTTTACAAAAAACCCTCAAAAACAGCTTACATCATAGAATTTGGGGGTCATTTTGATCCCATAGTATTATTAACATCAAAAACCATAATTTACACTCATTTCCAGTCTATTCTGAACACCTCACACCTCACAATATTATTTTTAGTCCTAAAATTTGCACCAAAGTTTCTGGAAGACTAAGCTAAGCGACCCAAGTGGCCGACACAAACACCTGGCCCATCTAGGAGTGGCACTGCAGTGTCAGACAGGATGGCACTTAAAAAAAATAGTCCCCAAACAGCACATGATGCAAAAAAAAAAAGAGGTGCAATGAGGTAGCTGTGTGACTAAGCTAAGTGACCCAAGTGTCCGACACAAACACCTGGCAAATCTAGGAGTGGCAGGCAGGATGGCCCTTCCAAAAAATAGTCCCCAAACAGCACATGATTCAAAGAAAAATGAAAGAAAAAAGAGGTGCAAGATGGAATTGTCCTTGGGCCCTCCCACCCACCCTTATGTTGTATAAACAGGACATGCACACTTTAACAAACCCATCATTTCAGCGACAGGGTCTGCCACACAGGGAGGCGGTCAACATCCCGCTGGACGGGATCCCAGCGGTCAAAAGACCGACGCCGGAATCCCGACCGCCACAATCCCGACATATTCTCCCTCCGTGGGTGTCCACGACACCCATAGAGGGAGAATCTAATAGTGTGCCGAGCGTAGCGAGCGAAGCAAGCCCGCAAGGGGCTGCGTTTCGTTCGCCACCCCTGTCGGGATTGTGTGGTCGGGATTCCGGCGTCGGTATTTCGACCGCCGGGATCCCGTCCAGCGGGATTACGTACTGATCCCGCCACACAACTGTGACTGAAATGACTGGTTGGTTTGGGCCCCCACCAAAAGAGAAGCAATCAATCTCTCCTTGCACAAACTGGCTCTACAGAGGCAAGATGTCCACCTCCTCCCCATCGTCCGATTCCTCACCCCTTTCACTGTGTACATCCCCCTCCTCACAAATTATTAATTCGTCCCCACTGGAATCCACCATCTCAGGTCCGTGTGTACTTTCTGGAGGCAATTGCTGGTGAATGTCTCCACTAAGGAATTGATTATAATTCATTTTGATGAACATCATCTTCTCCACATTTTCTGGAAGTAACCTCGTACGCCGATTGCTGACAAGGTGAGCGGCTGCACTAAACACTCTTTCGGAGTACACACTGAAGGGGGGGGGGGGGGGGCAACTTAGGTCAAATAAAGCCAGTTTGTGCAAGGGCCTCCAAATTGCCTCTTTTTCCTGCCAGTATACGTACGGACTGTCTGACGTGCCTACTTGGATGCGGTCACTCAGAATCATATCCAGTGACAGTAGACGACATGTCAGTAATCGTTGGCAGGTCCTTCAGTCCGGACCAGATGTCAGCACTCGCTCCAGACTGCCCTGCATCACCGCCAGCGGGTGGGCTGGGAATTCTTAGCCTTTTCTTCACAGCCCCAGTTGCGGGAGAATGTGAAGGAGGAGCTGTTGACGGGTCACGTTCCGCTTGACTTGACAATTTTCTCACCAGCAGGTCTTTGAACCTCTGCAGACTTGTGTCTGCCGGAAAGAGAGATACAACGTAGGTTTTAAATCTAGGATCGAGCACGGTGGCCAAAATGTAGTGCTCTGATTTCAACAGATTGACCACCCGTGAATCCTGGTTAAGCGAATTAAGGGCTCCATCCACAAGTCCCACATGCCTAGCGGAATCGCTCTGTTTTAGCTCCTCCTTCAATCTCTCCAGCTTCTTCTGCAAAAGCCTGATGAGGGGAATGACCTGACTCAGGCTGGCAGTGTCTGAACTGACTTCACGTGTGGCAAGTTCAAAGGGTTGCAGAACCTTGCACAACGTTGAAATCATTCTCCACTGTGCTTGAGTCAGGTGCATTCCCCCTCCTTTGCCTATATCGTATGTAGCTGTATAGGCTTGAATGGCCTTTTGCTGATCCTCCATCCTCTGAAGCATATAGAGGGTTGAATTCCACCTCGTTACCACCTCTTGCTTCAGATGATGGCAGGGCAGGTTTAGGAGTGTTTGCTGGTGCTCCAGTCTTCGGCACACGGTGGCTGAATGCCGAAAGTGGCCCGCAATTCTTCGGGCCACCGACAGCATCTCTTGCACGCCCCTGTCATTTTTTAAATAATTCTGCACCACCAAATTCAATGTATGTGCAAAACATGGGACGTGCTGGAATTTGCCCAGATGTAATGCACGCACAATATTGGTGGCATTGTCCGATGTCACAAATCCCCAGGAGAGTCCAATTGGGGTAAACCATTCTGCGATGATGTTCCTCAGTTTCCGTAAGAGGTTGTCAGCTGTGTGCCTCTTATGAAAAGCGGTGATACAAAGCGTAGCCTGCCTAGGAACGAGTTGGCATTTGTGAGATGCTGCTACTGGTGCCGCCGCTGCTGTTTTTGCTGCGGGAGGCAATACATCTACCCAGTGGGCTGTCACAGTCATATAGTCCTGAGTCTGCCCTGGTCCATTTGTCCACATGTCCGTGGTTAAGTGGACATTGGGTACAACTGCATTCTTTAGGACACTGGTGACTCTTTTTCTGACGTCTGTGTACATTTTCGGTATCGCCTGCCAAGAGAAATGGAACCTAGATGGTTTTTGGTACCGGGGACACAGTACCTCAATCAATTCTCTAGTTCCCTGTGAATTAACGGTGGATACCGGAAACACGTTTCTCACCACCCAGGCTCCCAAGGCCTGAGTTATCCGCTTTGCAGCAGGATGACTGCTGTGATATTTCATCTTCCTCGCAAAGGACTGTTGGACAGTCAATTGCTTACTGGAAGCAGTACAAGTGGTCTTCCGACTTCCCCTCTGGGATGACGATCGACTCCCAGCAGCAACAACAGCAGCGCCAGCAGCAGTAGGCGCTACACTCAAGGATGCATCGGAGGAATCCCAGGCAGTAGAGGACTTGTCAGACTTGACAGAGACATGGCCTGCAGGACTATTGGCTTTCCTGTCTAAGGAGGAAATTGACACTGAGGGAGTTGGTGGTGTGGTTTGCAGGAGCTTGGTTACAACAAGAGGAATGGATTTAGTTGGCAGTGGACTGCTTCCGCTGTCACCCAAAGTTTTTGAACTTGTCAATGACTTCTGATGAATGCGCTCCAGGTGACGTATAAGGGAGGATGTTCCTAGGTGGTTAACGTCCTTACCCCTACTTATTACAGCTTGACAAAGGCAACACACGGCTTGACACCAGTTGTCCGCATTTCTGTTGAAATAATTCCACACCGAAGAGGTGATTTTTTTTGTATTTTGACCAGGCATGTCAATGGCCATATTCGTCCCACGGACAACAGGTGTCTCCCCGGGTGCCTGACTTAAACAAACCACCTCACCATCAGAATCCTCCTTGTCAATTTCCTCCCCAGCGCCAGCAACACCCATATCCTCATCCTGGTGTACTTCAACAGTGACATCTTCAATTTGACTATCAGGAACTGGACTGCGGGTGCTCCTTCCAGCACTTGCAGGGGGCGTGCAAATGGTGGAAGGTGCCACCTCTTCCCGTCCAGTGTTGGGAAGGTCAGGCATCGCAACCGACACAATTGGACTCTCCTTGGGGATTTGTGATTTAGAAGAACGCACAGTTCTTTGCTGTGCTTTTGCCATCTTAACTCTTTTAAGTTTTCTAGCAGGAGGATGAGTGCTTCCATCCTCATGTGAAGCTGAACCACTAGCCATAAACATAGGCCAGGCCCTCAACCGTTCCTTGCCACTCTGTGTCGTAAATGGCACATTGGCAAGTTTACGCTTCTCCTCAGACGATTTTGATTTAGATTTTTGGGTCATTTTGCTGAGCTTTATTTTTTGGGATTTTACATGCTATCTACTATGAAATTGGGCATCGGCCTTGGCAGACGACGTTGATGGCATTTCATCGTCTCGGCCATGACTAGTGGCAGCAGCTTCAGCACGAGGTGGAAGTGGATCTTGATCTTTCCCTATTTTACCCTCCACATTTTTGTTCTCCATTTTTTAATGTGTGGATATTATATGCCAGTAATATATCAATAGCAATGGCCTACTACTATATATACTGCGCACAACTGAAATGCACCACAGGTATGGATGGATAGTATACTTGACGACACAGAGGTAGGTAGAGCAGTGGCCTACTGTACCGTACTGCTATATATTATATACTGGTGGTCAGCAAAATTATGCACTGTCCTCCTACTATATATATATACTGCGCACAAATGAAATGCACCACAGGTATGGATGGATAGTATACTTGACGACACAGAGGTAGGTAGAGCAGTGGCCTACTGTACCATACTGCTATATATTATATACTGGTGGTCAGCAAAATTATGCACTGTCCTCCTACTATATAAATATACTGTGCAAAACTTAAATGCACCACAGGTATGGATGGATAGTATACTTGACGACACAAAGGTAGGTAAAGCAGTGGCTTACTGTACTGTACTGCTATATATTATATACTGGTGGTCAGCAAAATTATGCACTGTCCTCCTACTATATATATACTGTGCAAAACTTAAATGCACCACAGGTGTGGATGGGATAGTATACTTGACGACACAGAGGTAGGTAGAGCAGTGGCCTACTGTACCGTACTGCTATATATTATATACTGGTGGTCAGCAAAATTATGCACTGTCCTCCTACTATATATATACTGTGCAAAACTTAAATGTACCACAGGTATGGATAAGATAGTATACTTGATGACACAGAGGTAGAGCAGTGGACTACTGTACCGTACTGCTATATATATACTGTTGGTCAGCAAAATTCTGCACTGTCCTCCTACTATATACTACAATGTAGCACAGATATGGAGCGTTTTTCAGGCAGAGAATGTATACTGGTGGTCACTGGTCAGCAAAACTTTGCACTGTCCTCCTACTATATAATGCTGCTGGTCCCCAGTCCCCGCAGTAAAGCAATTAGCACACTGAGCACAGGTATTTGCAGCACACTGAGCACAGATATGGAGCGTTTTTCAGGCAGAGAACGTAGATATTTGCAGCACACTGAGCACAGATATTTGCAGCACACTGAGCACAGATATTTGCAGCACACTGAGCACAGATATTTGCAGCACACTGAACATAGAAACTGAGAGGACACCAGCCACGTCCTCTCACGATCATCTCCAATGCACGAGTGAAAAATGGCGGCGACGCGCGGCTCCTTATATAGAATACGAATCTCGCGAGAATCTGACCGCGGGATGATGACGTTCGGGCGCGCTCGGGTTAATCGAGCAAGGCGGGAGGATCCGAGTCTGCTCGGACCCATGCAAAAAAGGGTGAAGTTCGGGGGGGTTCGGATCCCGAGGAACCGAACCCGCTCATCACTACAAGGAATCCAGGCTTATATGGGTAACTGAAGTGTATGTAATATGATATGCGTTGCATGTAAACTAGTCCATGTGGGGGTCAAAGCAGAAACTTGTTTGCCCAGGACCCAATCTCTGTGTGGTGAAAAGTCACAGAACAGCATCTCCCAGTCTCAGTGCATTTTTAGACTGCTAACCAGCATCTTTGTCATGCACTGAGAGGGTCCAGCAGCTCATGGTATCTGTTCAGATTGTCGACAGTGTTAAGGCCGACACCCAGGTCAACCACTAATGGTCGACATTAAGATGGTCAACATGTACAATTGGTCGACACATGGAAATGGACGACACATGAAAGGTCGACACATGAAAAGGTATTTTTCAATTCATTTTGCAATTTTGGAATATTTTATGTCCCATTAATTTGATTAATTTCTATACATGCCGCTGCAGGAAGCCTACTGAAATGCACTGGATTGAATAGAAAAACTCAGCAAATCACAAGTAATGTTTAAGTGCCTGCAGCTTGTTATTAGCTGAGCAATTAAGCAATGAAAACTATTATACTATTGTAGGACTGTTCTAGTATGTCCTGGCTAGTATTTGTACAATACTTCCACAAATGCCAGTATGTCCAAGCAGGAAAGTTTGCTGGTTCTTGTAGTTCTACAATTTACTCTTATTTTGATGTTTAATGCAGTGGTTCCCAAACTTTGTTACTTCACGGCACCCTAGAGCATCAGCATTTTTTTTCATGGCACCCCTAGGATAAAAGTTTTGTATTGATAAGTTTTGAAAAAAATATTAAATTAAGTAAATTCTTCTTGTCATGGGGGGTCATTCCGAGTTGTTCGCTCATTATTTTTTTCTCGCAACGGAGCGATTAGTCGCTAATGCGCATGCGCAATGCCCGCAGTGCGACTGCGCCAAGTAAATTTGCTATGCAGTTAAGTTTTTTTCTCACGGCATTACGAGGTTTTTTCTTCGTTCTGGTGATCGGAGTGTGATTGACTGGAAGTGGGTGTTTCTGGGCGGAAACTGGACGTTTTATGGGAGTGTGTGAAAAAACGCTACCGTTTCTGGGAAAAACGCGGGAGTGGCTGGAGAAACGGAGGGGTGTCTGGCCGAACGCTGGGTGTGTTTGTGACGTCAAACCAGGAACGACAAGCACTGAACTGATCGCAGATGCCGAGTAAGTCTGAAGCTACTCAGAAACTGCTAAGAAGTGTCTATTCGCAATTCTGCTAATCTTTCGTTTGCAATTTTGATAAGCTAAGATTCACTCCCAGTAGGCGGCAGCTTAGCGTGTGCAAAGCTGCTAAAAGCGAGCGAACAACTCGGAATGACCCCCATGGTTAGGTTCAGTTAAGGTGTACAGTTGTGGTGTACAGTTTTGCTTCTGATTGTCCACAGGTTTTAAAATTGTCAGTCGCTAGCATTGGATTTTGCCCATCCCTTTGACCAGAAATCATTTAATTTGGTCCTGGATCACCAACCCCGGGCCCCCTGCAAGAGCCTTGCATCACATGCCTTGGCACACAATTTGGAAACCACTGGTTTAATGTAGTTATTATTATTATTATTATTATTATCATTATTTTGCTAAAATGGAGAATTGTCCCTTTCAGTTCAAATGACAATGCATTTCTATGGACTTACCGTGACTATTGAAATACATTGTGAATTGAAATAATTAGGGTATCTCACATATTTCACCAGTTTAATGTCATTTAGCCTCTGATACCAGTAAGTTTATTTTTTAGAATTTCCATGGTGATTTTTGTAATTCATTCTTTTTTTGTGTGAAAATCTGTTTATTTTATATTTCAAAAAACAAATAAAGGAAGCAGCAGAAGAGGCCCCCGCAATACACACATGGTGATGCTGAAAAGGAGAGCAAAACAATGCTTACATCATAGAAAATAAAATGGAGGCATCTCTAGCCATTTAACAAATATATTACCACATACAGTATAGACATAAACCTAGAACATACAATCAAGAGAAGAAAAATTATATAATCCAGAGTGTATATCCGAGTAGATACACAACTCAAAATACATAAAAAAAAAAAAAAAAAGAGATGAGGAACAAAAACAAAAAATGGGGTAGGGAGAAAAAGGGGTGAAGCAGGAGGGGTAGGTGGGGGTTGTGGGGAGACCAGTCTACACCTGATTATGGCCCTCATTCCGAGTTGTTCGCTCACTAGCTGCTTTTAGCAGCATTGCACACGCTAGGCCGTCCGCCCTCTGGGAGTGTATCTTGGCTTAGCAGAATAGCGAACGAAAGATTAGCAGAACTGCTAATAAATAATTATTTGCAGCTTCTGAGTAGCTCCAGACCTACTCACAGATTGCGATCAGCTCAGTTCGTTTAGTTCCTGGTTTGACGTCACAAACACGCCCTGCGTTCGGCCAGCCGCACCCCCGTTTCTCCAGACACTCCCGCGTTTTTCCCTGACATTCCTGCGTTTTTTACCACACTCCCGGAAAACGCTCAGTTACCACCCAGAAATGCCCCTTTCCTGTCAATCATTCACCGATCAGCAGTGCGACTGAAAAGCGCCGCAGAATCCACAGCAAAACTGCTAAGTTTTTAGTTAAATAACTAGACGCATGCGCCCTGCATGCCTATCGCATGCGCAATTAGCAACTAATCACAGCATAGCGAAAATCGGCAACGAGCGAACAACTCGGAATGACCCCCTATATGCCTGACAGAGAAATCCTACATTGCGAAAGAGGATCCAAAGTTAGAATAAAAAACTTTCAACCGGGCAACTCCTTTCTCTATATCAGGGAGAGTTACTTTTCTATCTAAATGTAACAGCTGCTTGAGCTGTAATTCATCACAATGCAGAAATTGATGATGTCTGTTATTGCGAAATATACTGTATGGCAAGTTGGAGTTTCAAATGTAAACTGACATGTAAGTTCTTACAAAAATAGGAGAATCGCTAGATCACTCCCTTTGTAATCATCAAAACAATCAACCTCAAACTTCATTTAGATCATGAAACAGGACTATAAGGGTAAAAATATTGCTGTTGACCACATTGGCCAGTGTTTGCCATCAATAAACCAACAGTTGCATGGGCCTTTTCAGAACTGTTGCATATACTGTATATGGCCAATCAATCAAATCTACATGTTGCCATATACGTGGTTAGCTTAAGTTAAAGCACCATTTAACTCTGACTTATTTGGACACTTTGGGTTTTCAATGGAGATCATTTACTTAGTGTACGCAATGCACACATTACAACATTTTGGTTTGGTACCGAAGTACCTCCATCCCACTTCAAGGTGCAATCCTTCTCTCTACTCGGTCACCTTTTACAAAGTAAAGTATCTCCAAGTTAAAGAGTTTCCCTAAGCATCCCTGTGAAAAACATGTAAAGCAATTTTTAACTGCTGCTTTTTGATTTGAAAATACTATTTCTGCTGTGGGGTACACTGGGCTCCACAAGGAATAACATCAGGGTGTAGAGTAGGATCTTGATCTGAGGCACCAACAGGCTCAAAGCTTTAGACTGTTCCCAAGATGCACAGCGCCGCCTCCTCTATAACCCCGCTTCCATGCAGGTAAGCTCAGTTTGTAGTTGGTGCCTGCAGTAGCAGGTCATTTAACAGGGGGCTGCTTCAGGCAGCCTATTCTTAGCTTTAACTTTAAAGAAAAGAAGAGGATTCTACAAGGGCTGCAGCAGGCTGTGTCTGATAGACGTCTCTGCTGCAGCTCCATCACCCCCAGTGGCGCTGTATACTCCCGTGCCACGGTTGCCGGGCCACTACAGCGGAGGCGCCGGCTACTTCCTCTCTCTGCCCGTGAGTCACACACACGCTGCCGTCTCCCAGATCACGGGGCCGCTGACAAGGGGGAGGTAAGGGGCTTCTGTGCCGCACTTTGCACCACGATCCCGCATGGCCGTAGGAGGCAGGGCCGCGCGCACGCTGGCGTGGGCACAGATTACTGGGCTGATGTTCCACTGGCCACCAGGTTGATTCTGTGTGTGCACAGGTCAGGGGGGATGTTGTACCACTACCCCCCCCCCCGCTTTCTTTACTGCCCGCACGCCCGGTGAGGATGCCAGCAGGGATAGCAGGCCGGACCTGAGGCCCCTCTCCCCAGCCCCAGGGTGCCATTTCTGCAATGTTCCCGCCCTGGAGCTGCTTCCTTCTCCCTTGCTCCCAGTCAGCAGCCATTACAGACATATTCCTATTGCGGTATCTCATCAGCAGTACCTGCGGTTTGCAGTGGGCAACCTTCATTACCAATTTCGGGCGTTACCCTTTGGTTTGACAATGGCTCCGCGGGTCTTCACCAAGGTTATGGATGTCATGACGGCCACTCTATGCCATCAAGGGGTCAGGATACTACCATACCTATTCGATTTGTTAATCTGGGCGAGTTCCCCAGACCTTCTCCTCTGTCATCTCGATTTGACAATTCAGTGCATGAAAGCCCATGGATGGCTGATCAACTGGAAGAAATCCTCCCTGGTTCCGTCTCGGAGCATGGTACACCTGGGAGCGTTATTTGACACCCACAACCAGCGGTTGTTCCTGTCTCAGAAGAAAGTCCTGAAGTTTCAGGACAAGATCCGATGCTTCCTATCCTGTCTGCAAGTGTCGATCCATTTGGCGATGCAAGTGCTAGGTGTCATGGTGTCGGCTTTCGACATGGTGGAGTATGCTCAATTCCATTCTCGCCCTCTGCAGAAGTTGATTCTGTCCAAGTGGGACAGCCTGCCTCACCGGATCAGATCTCACATGATCTCCCTATCTCCGGAGGTCCATCTGTCCCTTAGTTGGTGGCTTCAGGACCAACATTTGAGCAGGGGCCATCCCTTCTGGATATCAACTGGGTCCTGCTTACAACGGATGCCAGTCTGAGAGGTTGGGGCGCAGTGTGGAACAACACTCTCTCCAGGGTCGGTGGACCGAGGAGGAGTCTCTATTCCCGATAAACATTCTGGAACTGCGGGCAGTGTTCAATGCGTTGACAATGGCCCAGCATCTGATGCAGAGCAGACCTGTTCAAGTACAATCGGACAACGCCACCACGGTGGCGTACATCAATCATCAGGGCGGCACTCGAAGCCGCATGGCAATGAGGGAAGTATCAAGGATTCTTCACTAGGCAGAACGCCATCTGCCGGCCATATCAGCAGTGTTCATTCCGGGCATTCTGAACTGGGAGGCGGACTATCTCAGTCGTCAGGACGTGCACGCCGGAGAGTGGAGCCTACATCCGGAGGTGTTTCAACATCTCGTGGACAAGTGGGTTCTCCCAGATGTGGACCTGATGGCATGTTGACACAATCACAAGGTTCCGGTCTTCAGAGCACGGATAAGAGATCCTCAAGCAGTGTTCGTGGATGCTCTATCAATCCCGTGGAACTTTCGGCTGCTGTATGTGTTCCCTCCGGTGTCCCTCCTGCCCAGAGTAATATGGAAGTTCAAGCAAGAAGGAGAAAACCTACTTCTAGTCCCTCCAGTGTGGCCCAGGCGGCACTGGTTCTCCGATCTACAGGGCCTCTCGTTGGATCATTCCCTTCTACTTCCACAACGACCAGACCTCCTCGTTCAGGGCACTTGTGTTTAACAGGATTTGGTCCGTCTGGCTTTGATGGCATGGCTCTTGAAGCTTCAGTCCTGAGGGCCAAGGGTTTTTCTGAGGCAGTCGTTCAAACTATGTTGAAGGCCCGTAAGCCGGCTTCTGCTTGGATATACCATAGGGTCTGGAATGCTTACTTTACTTGGTGTGCATCTCACAATCATGACGTTTTCAAGTTTAGTACGGCCAAACTATTGGCCTTTCTACAACAAGGCCTGGATTTACGCCTGCGTCTGGCCTCCCTCAAGGTTCACATCTCGGCCTTGTCGGTTTGGTTTCAGAGAAAGATTGCTACCCTACCTGATCTCCATACATTCACTCAGGGTGTGCTGAGGATTCAGCCTCCTTATGTGCCACCTGTGGCCCCTTGGGATCTGTTGGTGGTTTGAAGGCTTTACAAGCGTCTCCGTTTGAGCCTCTTCCCTCTGCTGACCTTAAGTGTCTTTCCCTTAAGGTGTTGTTTTTGCTGGCTATTGCTTCAGCTAGAAGGGTCTCGGACTTGGGTGCCTTATTCTATAAGTCCCCCTATTTGATTTTTCACCGTGACGGGCAGTTCTTCGGACACGCCCAGGTTATTTACCCAAGGTGGTGTCTTCTTTCCACCTTAACCAGAAGATTGTGGTTCCGGACTTTCATTTTCCTGAGTTGTCTTCCAAAGAGCGGTCTTTGGATGTGATATGGGCTCTCCGTATCTATGTAAAGAGAACTTCCTCCATTAGGAAATCCGATTCTCTTTTTGTGTTGTTTGGTTTTCACAAACGTGGCTGTCCTACGACTAAGCAAACATTGGACAGATGGATTAGAATGGTGATTGCACATGCTTATGTACAGGCTGGTCATCCGGTTCCTGCTACCATCAAAGCCCATTCTACTCAGTCGGTTGGACCTTCTTGGGCGGCCCACCGTGGTGGGATCCTTGAACAATTGTGCAAGGCATCTACGTGGTCCTCGAGGAACACATTTATTAGGTTCTATGCCTTTGATATTGCCGCTTCCCAGGATGCTTCCTTTGGACGCCGGGTTCTTGTGCCAGCTACAGTGCATCCCCTCCCATATGGAACTGCTTTAGGACATCCCCGATGTTATTCCTTGTGGATCACAGTGTACCCCGCAGTAGAAAACTAGATTTATGGTAAGAACTTACCGTTGTTAAATCTCTTTCTGCAAGGTACACTGGGCTTCACAAGGCGCCCACCCTGACGCACTTAGCTTTTTTGGTTTGGTATTGGCATAGCCGCTGACACCCTCTCCTGAGGTGAGTGTGTGGTGTATTTGGCTATGAGCGGTTGTCATCTCTGGTACCTGCTACTGCATTGTGCAGGTTAACTAAACTGAGCTCACTGGCATGGAGGCGGGGTTATAGAGGAGGCGGCACTGTGCATCTTGGGAACAGTCTAAAGCTTTGAGCCTGTTGGTGCATCGGATCAAGAGCCTACTCTACGCCCCGATGTTATTCCTAGTGGAGCCCAGTGTACCTCGCAGAAAGAGATTTAACAACGGTAAGTTCTTACCATAAATCTCGTTTCTAATAACTACCCCCTATAGAAAGCTCATTTGTATTTTCTGTATCTTAAACATTTAATTTGGGAACATATTTAAAAATTAAATATTATTCAATAACATTGTAAAGCTATATACTATGTTTTATTTAATACAAAAAAGGAAGTATCTTTGCTTACTATGATTACACAAATGAATACATCTGTACAGTATGGCAGTGAAAATCAGGTGCTCCCAATATGTATTAATGAAAAATAAGACATGCCTTGGTATTTCACTTGTAGAATAATTTAATTTAATGAGAAATTAAATAGAAATTGGAGAATGTTGCAGCAGTATATTTAGATTCTGCTTGACACTGTGCCTCATAGGTGAGTAATATGTAGGTAAACATTAGTGATGAGCGGGTTCGGTTTCTCGGAAACCGAACCCCCCCGAACTTCAGCCTTTTTACACGGGTCCGAGCCGTACTCGGATTCTCCCGTGTGGCTCGGGTAAACCGAGCACGCCCGAACGTCATCGTCCCGCTGTCGGATTCTCGCGAGATTCGGATTCTATATAAGCAGCCGCGCGTCGCCGCCATTTTCACACGTGCATTGAGATTAATAGGGAGAGGGCGTGGCTGGCGTCCTCTCCGTTTATATAGTTATAGTAGTTAGTTGATCTGATTGCTACTGCTTAGCTTATTGTGGGGAGGATTGGGGAGCAGCTGTTAGGACTCAGGAGGAGTACAGTGCAGAGTTTTGCTAGTTTTTTTTTTATCCGTTCTCTGCCTGAAAAAAATGCTCCATACCATATCTGTGCTCAGCCTCAGTGTGCTGCATGATATATCTGACTGTGCTGAGTGCTCACACTGCTTAATTGTGGGGGAGACTGGGGAGCAGCTATAGCAGGAGTACAGTGCACAGTTTTGCTGACAGTGACCACCAGTATACGTTTGTCTGCCTGAAAAATACTCCTGTGGTGTCTTTTTTTCTTTATACTATAAGTATAAACGCAGTCTGCTGACAGTGTCCACCAGGTCCATTATACTGTATATAGCAGTACGGTAGGCCACTGCTGTACCTACCTCTGTGTCTTCAGTCACTCGTCATCATACATAAAGTATACTATCCATCCATCTACATTGTATACCTGTGGTGTCTTTTTTTCTTTATACTATAAACGCAGTCTGCTGACAGTGTCCACCAGGTCCATTATACTGTATATAGCAGTACAGTAGGCCACTGCTGTACCTACCTCTGTGTCTTCAGTCACTCGTCGTCATACATAAAGTATACTATCCATCCATCTACATTGTATACCTGTGGTGTCTTTTTTTCTTTATACTATAAACGCAGTCTGCTGACAGTGTCCACCAGGTCCATTATACTGTATAAAGCAGTACGGTAGGCCAATATGGAGAACAAAAATGTGGAGGTTAAAAAAATAGGGAAAGATCAAGCTCCACTTCCACCTCGTGCTGAAGCTGCTGCCACTAGTCATGGCCGAGACGATGAAATGCCATCAACGGCGTCTGCCAAGGCCGATGCCCAATGTCAGAGTACAGAGCATGTAAAATACAAAACCCAAAAGATCAGTAAAAAAATGACCCAAAAATCAAAATTAAAAGCGTCTGAGGAGAAGCGTAAACTTGCCAATATGCCATTTACGACACGGAGTGGCAAGGAACGGCTGAGGCCCTGGCCTATGTTCATGGCTAGTGGTTCAGCTTCACATGAGGATGGAAGCACTCAGCCTCTCGCTAGAAAAATGAAAAGACTTAAGCTGGCAAAAGCACAGAAAAGAACTGTGCGTTCTTCGAAATCACAAATCCCCAAGGAGAGTCCAATTGTGTCGGTTGCGATGCCTGACCTTCCCAACACTGGACGGAAAGAGCTTGCGCCTTCCACCATTTGCACGCCCCCTGCAAGTGCTGGAAGGAGCACCCGCAGTCCAGTTCCTGATAGTCAAATTGAAGATGTCACTGTTGAAGTACACCAGGATGAGGATATGGGTGTTGCTGGCGCTGGGGAGGAAATTGACAAGGAGGATTCTGATGGTGAGGTGGTTTGTTTAAGTCAGGCACCCGGGGAGACACCTGTTGTCCATGGGAGGAATATGGCCATTGACATGCCTGGTCAAAATACAAAAAAAATCAGCTCTTCGGTGTGGAATTATTTCAACACAAATGTGGACAACAGGTGTCAAGCCATGTGTTGCCTTTGTCAAGCTGTAATAAGTAGGGGTAAGGATGTTAACCACCTCGGAACATCCTCCCTTATACGTCACCTGCAGCGCATTCATCATAAGTCAGTGACAAGTTGAAAAACTTTGGGTGACAGCGGAAGCAGTCCACTGACCACTAAATCCCTTCCTCTTGTAACCAAGCTCCTGCAAACCACACCACCAACTCCCTCAGTGTCAATTTCCTCCTTACCCAGGAAAGCCAATAGTCCTGCAGGCCATGTCACTGACAAGTCTGACGAGTCCTCTCCTGCCTGGGATTCCTCCGATGCATCCTTGAGTGTAACGCCTACTGCTGCTGGCGCTGCTGTTGTTGCTGCTGGGAGTCGATCGTCATCCCAGAGGGGAAGTCGGAAGACCACTTGTACTACTTCCAGTAAGCAATTGACTGTCCAACAGTCCTTTGCGAGGAAGATGAAATATCACAGCAGTCATCCTGCTGCAAAGCGGATAACTCAGGCCTTGGCAGCCTGGGTGGTGAGAAACGTGGTTCCGGTATCCATCGTTAATTCAGAGCCAACTAGAGACTTGATTGAGGTACTGTGTCCCCGGTACCAAATACCATCTAGGTTCCATTTCTCTAGGCAGGCGATACCGAAAATGTACACAGACCTCAGAAAAAGAGTCACCAGTGTCCTAAAAAATGCAATTGTACCCAATGTCCACTTAACCACGGACATGTGGACAAGTGGAGCAGGGCAGACTCAGGACTACATGACTGTGACAGCCCACTGGGTAGATGTATTGCCTCCCGCTGCAAGAACTGCAGCGGCGGCACCAGTAGCAGCATCTCGCAAACGCCAACTCGTTCCTAGGCAGGCTACGCTTTGTATCACCGCTTTCCAGAATACGCACACAGCTGAAAACCTCTTACGGCAACTGAGGAAGATCATCGCAGAATGGCTTACCCCAATTGGACTCTCCTGGGGATTTGTGGCATCGGACAACGCCAGCAAAATTGTGCGTGCATTACATCTGGGCAAATTCCAGCACGTCCAAAGTTTTGCACATACCTTGAATTTGGTGGTGCAGAATTATTTAAAAAATGACAGGGGCGTGCAAGAGATGCTGTCGGTGGCCAGAAGAATTGCGGGCCAATTTCGTCGTACAGGCACCGCGTACAGAAGACTGGAGCACCACCAAAAACACCTGAACCTGCCCTGCCATCATCTGAAGCAAGAGGTGGTAACGAGGTGGAATTCAACCCTCTATATGCTTCAGAGGATGGAGGAGCAGCAAAAGGCCATTCAAGACTATGCATCTGGCCACGATATAGGCAAAGGAGGTGGAATGCACCTGACTCAAGCGCATTGGAGAATGATTTCAACGTTGTGCAAGGTTCTGCAACCTTTTGAACTTGCCACACGTGAAGTCAGTTCAGACACTGCCAGCCTGAGTCAGGTCATTCCCCTCATCAGGCTTTTGTAGAAGAAGCTGGAGACATTGAAGGAGGAGCTAAAACAGAGCGATTCCGCTAGGCATGTGGGACTTGTGGATGGAGCCCTTCATTCGCTTAACCAGGATTCACGGGTGGTCAATCTGTTGAAATCAGAGCACTACATTTTGGCCACCGTGCTCGATCCTAGATTTAAAACCTACGTTGTATCTCTCTTTCCGGCAGACACAAGTCTGCAGAGGTTCAAATACCTGCTGGTGAGAAAATTGTCAAGTCAAGCGGAACGTGACCCGTCAACATCTCCTCCTTCACATTCTCCCGCAACTGGGGGTGCAAGGTAAAGGCTACGAATTCCGAGCCCACCCGCTGGCGGTGATGCAGGGCAGTCTGGAGTGAGTGCTGACATCTGGTCCGGACTGAAGGACCTGCCAACGATTACTGACATGTCGTCTACTGTCACTGCATATGATTCTCTCACCATTGAAAGAATGGTGGAGGATTATATGAGTGACCTCATCCAAGTAGGCACGTCAGACAGTCCGTACGTATACTGGCAGGAAAAAGAGGCCATGTGGAGGCCCTTGCAGAAACTGGCTTTATTCTACCTAAGTTGCCCTCCCTCCAGTGTGTACTCCGAAAGAGTGTTTAGTGCCGCCGCTCACCTTGTCAGCAATCGGCATACGAGGTTACTTCCAGAAAATGTGGAGGAGATGATGTTCATTAAAATGAATTATAATCAATTCCTCCGTGGAGACATTCACCAGCAGCAATTGCCTCCAGAAAGTACACGGGGACCTGAGATGGTGGATTCCAGTGGGGACGAATTAATAATCTGTGAGGAGGGGGATGTACACAGTGAAAGGGGTGATGAATCGGACGATGATGATGAGGGGGACATCTTGCCTCTGTAGAGCCAGTTTGTGCAAGGAGAGATTGATTGCTTCTTTTTTGGTGGGGGCCCAAACCAACCAGTCATTTCAGTCACAGTCGTGTGGCAGACCCTGTCGCTGAAATGATGGGTTCGTTAAAGTGTGCATGTCCTGTTTATACAACATAAGGGTGGGTGGGAGGGCCCAAGGACAATTCCATCTTGCACCTCTTTTTTCTTTCATTTTTCTTTGCGTTTGGGGAGTATTTTATTGAAGGGCCATCCTGTGTCACACTGCAGTGCCACTCCTAGATGGGCCAGGTGTTTGTGTCGGCCACTTGGGTCGCTTATCTTAGTCACACAGCTACCTCATTGCGTTTCTTTTTTTTTTTGCGTCATGTGCTGTTTGGGGAGTATTTTTTTGAAGAGCCATCCTGCGTGACACTGCAGTGCCACTCCTAGATGGGCCAGGTGTTTGTGTCGGCCACTTGGGTCGCTTATCTTAGTCACACAGCTACCTCATTGCGCCTCTTTTTTTCTTTGTGTCATGTGCTGTTTGGGGAGTATTTTTTTGAAGGGCCATCCTGCGTGACACTGCAGTGCCACTCCTAGATGGACCAGGTGTTTGTGTCGGCCACTTGGGTCGCTTAGCTTAGTCACACAGCTACCTTGGTGCAAATTTTAGGACTAAAAATAATATTGTGAGGTGTGAGGTGTTCAGAATAGACTGAAAATGAGTGGAAATTATGGTTATTGAGGTTAATAATATTATGGGATCAAAATGACCCCCAAATTCTATGATTTAAGCTGTTTTTTAGGGTTTTTTGAAAAAAACACCCGAATCCAAAACACACCCGAATCTGACAAAAAAATTTCGGTGAGGTTTTGCAAAACGCGTTCGAACCCAAAATACGGCCGCGGAACCGAACCCAAAACCAAAACACAAAACCCGAAAAATTTCCGGTGCACATCACTAGTAAACATTAAATTAATGAATGTTCTCACCCACACTGTCATAAAATACCCTCCTGCCTTCAATCTTTACATGGAAGCGCTGTTGGGTAACATTTGAGGTAATTCAAACCTGATTGCTGCTGCAAATAAAAGCGCAAGCAGCAATTTTTTCCTACTGCGCACGTGCAGAACGCTCACCACACATGTGCCAGAATGCCAGCTGCAAAAAATGTGCAATCATATGATCAAAAATCAGGACGCAGCCAGACGGGAAAGAAACGTGCTGAGGGCAGTGCTGGGGTGCGGCTTTGCAGCCCTGTGAAGAGGGGCGCGAAGTTGAGCATGCAGTGGGCGTGTGTTGCCAGACCTGCACACCATACGATGACCCAACACAGGTGCTCCAGATCAATGTTTCTGCCGACAATTGCACAATCACAAAATCACACACAGCTGAATCATAGCTAATTACCTGAAAACCTCATTACACTTCAGACCTGTGTGGAGTGGTATGTAGGCTTTATTTTTCTGGATACAGTATGTGCAACATTCTATCTTTAAAGCATACTTGCCAACCTGACCCTCTCCATGAGGGAGAAAATGCTCTTTTCCTTGACTTTCCTGGTAATGTATGATTGCATCACCTGTGGTGAGCGAGTTAATTGATAAGAAAGGTGTTTCACCACAGGTGATGGCAATCATACATTACCAGGAAAGTCCAGGAACAGAGCATTTTCTCCCTCATGGAGAGGGTCAGGTACAGGGTCGGACTGGCCCACAGGGGTACCAGGGAAACCACCGGTAGGCCCCACTGCCTGAGGGCCCACTCCTTCCTGTAGGGATCAGGTTCCAGACTGTGCACTTGTACTATACATGGTAGATATGTTGCATTACACTGCACTAAACTATTGTGTATTTCAGGCCTCTGTGGTGGCTGGCCACACCCGTAAGTATGAGCCCCTATAACTGCATTCCCCTGGTGGGCCCTTCATGCCCCAGTCCAACACTGGTCAGGTAGGCAAGTATGCTTTAAAGTTGTGTATTCGCAATTACTACTACTGTTAGGGACAGTTTATCCATGTGTGTCTTTTAGCAACAATTTTTGCTTTACAGTGTTTCCACATATTTATACATTTAAATAAACCTGTTTGTGTTTTCACATTAAAGGGAACAGTATCGTAAACATGACATGTTGGTGCAATACCTGTATACAGCCTGTGTTTGCATAATGCACAACACTTATGCTACAGTAACACGGTTAGGAAGATAGTTCAAATCATATGTTTGTTATTACATTTTGTCATTTTTGCAAAATCCTATATAAATTAAATCTATAAGACATAAATAAAATATAAGTAAAAATAATTAAATAAAAAAACAAAAATGCACAGGGAGAAGCATCTGTTCTGCAAGCACAGCAACAATCACCTGGCCATGCAGAGGAAATGGAAACAGGGCCCAGTACCCAATCTCAGCCATCACAGTACCAATTCAGCAGGAAGGATATTAACATTCAAATCCCTCAAGCAATATTAGAAAGTCACCATGGGCCAAACAAATATGGGGCTAGCAACTTAAGAGGGCATCTGGCAAGAGATTACAGATGTCAGCATTGTGGTATTCTCTTTGCCGGCTGAAGGGGGACTTCAGGTTAGTGCGTCCGCTGCCTTGATCTGCAAGTGCCCTGGCCAGAGGTGTTACTCTCCTGACCAGGGCTGGGGATTGTTGCAGACGAGGTGGTGGGCCTCAGACTTTGGGCCAGAAGGGAGGCTATCTTCCCAGAATGTGTTCCAGAACACCCCTCCCCATGCTGCATGAGCTGACCCGCCTTATCTGAAAATTAAACAAACACAAAGAAAAATTAGCACTGGCATTTTGCATGACAGAAAATTTTACTTTAATATTACTTTAATAATTACCGTGGTCAGCATGCGGAACCTCAATGGCAGGCATGTCCGTGTCCATATCAGACATGCCTGCTACCTCCTCTATGGCAACACACCCCAACGCCATCTTCTCCAGTGTTGTGTATTCCAAAGTCTGCACTCATCTTCCCCTTCAGCTGGCACTTGAAGTCCGGCCACCTAAAATAAGTTACATTATAGAGGATTAGGGATGTGCACTGGACATTTTTCGGGTTTTGTGTTTTGGTTTTGGATTCGGTTCCACGGCCGTGTTTTGGATTCGGACGCGTTTTGGCAAAACCTCCCTGAAATTTTTTTGTCGGATTCGGGTGTGTTTTGGATTCGGGTGTTTTTTTACAAAAAACCCTCAAAAACAGCTTAAATCATAGAATTTGGGGGTCATTTTGATCCCATAGTATTATTAACCTCAATAACCATAATTTACACTCATTTTCAGTCTATTCTGAACACCTCACACCTCACAATATTATTTTTAGTCCTAAAATTTGCACCGAGGTCACTGGATGGCTAAGCTAAGCGACCCAAACACCTGGCCCATCTAGGAGTGGCACTGCAGTGTCAGGCAGGATGGCACTTCAAAAAAATAGTCCCCAAACAGCACATGATGCAAAGAAAAAAAGAGGCGCACCAAGGTCGCTGTGTGACTAAGCTAAGCGACACAAGTGGCCGACACAAACACCTGGCCCATCTAGGAGTGGCACTGCAGTGTCAGGCAGGATGGCACTTCAAAAAAATAGTCCCCAAACAGCACATGATGCAAAGAAAAAAAGAGGCGCACCAAGGTCGCTGTGTGACTAAGCTAAGCGACACAAGTGGCCGACACAAACACCTGGCCCATCTAGGAGTGGCACTGCAGTGTCAGGCAGGATTGCACTTCAAAAAAATAGTCCCCAAACAGCACATGATGCAAAGTAAAAAAGAGGCGCACCAAGCTCGCTGTGTGACTAAGCTAAGCGACACAAGTGGCCGACACAAACAGCTGGCCCATCTAGGAGTGGCACTGCAGTGTCAGGCAGGATGGCACTTAAAAAAATAGTCCCCAAACAGCACATGATGCAAAGAAAAAAAGAGGCGCACCAAGGTCGCTGTGTGACTAAGCTAAGCGACACAAGTGGCCGACACAAACACCTGGCCCGTCTAGGAGTGGCACTGCAGTGTCAGGCAGGATTGCACTTCAAAAAAATAGTCCCCAAACAGCACATGATGCAAAGAAAAAAAGAGGCACACCAAGGTCGCTGTGTGACTAAACTAAGCGACACAAGTGGCCGACACAAACACCTGGCCCATCTAGGAGTGGCACTGCAGTATCAGGCAGGATGGCACTTCAAAAAAAATACTCCCCAAACAGAACATGATGCAAAGAAAAATGAAAGAAAAAAGAGGTGCAAGATGGAATTGTCCTTGGGCCCTCCCACCCACCCTTATGTTGTATAAACAGGACATGCACACTTTAACAAACCCATCATTTCAGCGACAGGGTCTGCCACACGACTGTGACTGAAATGACTGGTTGGTTTGGGCCCCCACCAAAAAAGAGGCAATCAATCTCTCCTTGCACAAACTGGCTCTACAGAGGCAAGATGTCTACCTCATCATCATCCTCTGATTCCTCATCCCTTTCACTGTGTACATCCCCCTCCTCACAGATTATTAATTCGCCCCACTGGAATCCACCATCTCAGATCCCTGTGTACTTTCTGGAGGCAATTGCTGCTGGTGAATGTCTCCACTGAGGAATTGATTATAATTCATTTTGATGAACATCATCTTCTCCACATTTTCTGGAAGTAACCTTGTACGCCGATTGCTGACAAGGTGAGCGGCTGCACTAAACAATCTTTCGGAGTACACACTGGAGGGAGGGCAACTTAGGTAGAATAAAGCCAGTTTGTGCAAGGGCCTCCAAATGGCCTCTTTTTCCTGCCAGTATACGTACGGACTGTCTGACGTGCCTACTTGGATGCGGTCACTCATATAATCCTCCACCATTCTTTCAATGGTGAGAGAATCATATGCAGTGACAGTAGACGACATGTCAGTAATCGTTGGCAGGTCCTTCAGTCCGGACCAGATGTCAGCACTCGCTCCAGACTGCCCTGCATCACCGCCAGCGGGTTAGCTCGGAATTCTTAGCCTTTTCCTCGCAGCCCCAGTTGCGGGAGAATGTGAAGGAGGAGATGTTGACGGGTCACGTTCCGCTTGACTTGACAATTTTCTCACCAGCAGGTCTTTGAACCTCTGCAGACTTGTGTCTGCCGGAAAGAGAGATACAACGTAGGTTTTAAATCTAGGATCGAGCACGGTGGCCAATATGTAGTGCTCTGATTTCAACAGATTGACCACCCGTGAATCCTGGTTAAGCGAATTAAGGGCTCCATCCACAAGTCCCACATGCCTAGCGGAATCGCTCTGTTTTAGCTCCTCCTTCAATGTCTCCAGCTTCTTCTGCAAAAGCCTGATGAGGGGCATGACCTGACTCAGGCTGGCAGTGTCTGAACTGACTTCACGTGTGGCAAGTTCAAAGGGTTGCAGAACCTTGCACATCATTGAAATCATTCTCCACTGCGCTTGAGTCAAGTGCATTCCCCCTCCTTTGCCTATATCGTGGGCAGATATATAGGCTTGAATGGCCTTTTGCTGCTCCTCCATCCTCTGAAGCATATAGAGGGTTGAATTCCACCTCGTTACCACCTCTTGCTTCAGATGATGGCAGGGCAGGTTCAGGAATGTTTGGTGGTGCTCCAGTCTTCGGCACGCGGTGGCTGAATGCCGAAATTGGCCCGCAATTCTTCGGGCCACCAACAGCATCTCTTGCACGACCCTGTCGTTTTTTAAATAATTCTGCACCACCAAATTCAATGTATGTGCAAAACATGGGACGTGCTGGAATTTGCCCAGATGTAATGCACGCACAATATTGGTGGCGTTGTCTGATGTCACAAATCCCCAGGAGAGTCCAATTGGGGTAAGCCATTCTGCGATGATGTTCCTCAGTTTCCGTAAGAGATTGTCAGCTGTGTGCCTCTTATGGAAAGCGGTGATACAAAGCGTAGCCTGCCTAGGAACGAGTTGGCGTTTGCGAGATGCTGCTACTGGTGCCGCCGCTGCTGTTCTTGCTGCGGGAGGCAATACATCTACCCAGTGGGCTGTCACAGTCATATAGTCCTGAGTCTGCCCTGCTCCACTTGTCCACATGTCCGTGGTTAAGTGGACATTGGGTACAACTGCATTTTTTAGGACACTGGTGACTCTTTTTCTGAGGTCTGTGTACATTTTCGGTATCGCCTGCCTAGAGAAATGGAACCTAGATGGTATTTGGTACCGGGGACACAGTACCTCAATCAAGTCTCTAGTTGCCTCTGAATTAACGGTGGATACCGGAACCACGTTTCTCACCGCCCAGGCTGCCAAGGCCTGAGTTATCCGATTTGCAGCAGGATGACTGCTGTGATATTTCATCTTCCTCGCAAAGGACTGTTGGACAGTCAATTGCTTACTGGAAGTAGTACAAGTGGTCTTCCGACTTCCCCTCTGGGATGACGATCGACTCACAGCAGCAACAACAGCAGCGCCAGCAGCAGTAGGCGTTACACTCAAGGATGCATCGGAGGAATCCCAGGCAGGAGAGGACTCGTCAAACTTGCCAGTGACATGGCCTTCAGGACTATTGGCTTTCCTGTGTAAGGTGGAAATTGACACTGAGGGAGTTGGTGGTGTGGTTTGCAGGAGCTTGGTTACAACAAGAGGAAGGGATTTAGTGGTCAGTGGACTGCTTCCACTGTCATCCAAAGTTTTTGAACTTGTCACTGACTTATGATGAATGCGCTGCAGGTGACGTATAAGGGAGGATGTTCCGAGGTGGTTAATGTCCTTACCCCTACTTATTACAGCTTGACAAAGGCAACACACGGCTTGACACCTGTTGTCCGCATTTGTGTTGAAATAATTCCACACCGAAGAGCTGATTTTTTTGTATTTTTACCAGGCATGTCAATGGCCTTATTCGTCCCACGGACAACAGGTGTCTCCCCAGGTGCCTGACTTAAACAAACCACCTCACCATCAGAATCCTCCTTGTCAATTTCCTCCCCAGCGCCAGCAGCACCCATATCCTCATCCTGGTGTACTTCAACAGTGACATCTTCAATTTGACTATCAGGAACTGGACTGCGGGTGCTCCTTCCAGCACTTGCAGGGGGCGTGCAAATGGTGGAAGGCGCAAGCTCTTCCCGTCCAGTGTTGGGAAGGTCAGGCATCGCAACTGACACAATTGGACTCTCCTTGGGTATTTGTGATTTAGAAGAACGCAGTTCTTTGCTGTGCTTTTGCCAGCTTAAGTCTTTTCATTTTTCTTGCGAGAGGATGAGTGCTTCCATCCTCATGTGAACCTGAACCACTAGCCATGAACATAGGCCAGGGCCTCAGCCGTTCCTTGCCACTCCGTGTCGTAAATGGCATATTGGCAAGTTTACGCTTCTCATCAGACGCTTTCAAGTTTTGATTTTTTGGTCATTTTACTGAATTTTTGTTTTTTGGATTTTACATGCTCTCTACTATGACATTGGGCATCGGCCTTGGCAGACGACGTTGATGGCATTTCATCGTCTCGGCCATGACTAGTGGCAGCAGCTTCAGCACGAGGTGGAAGTGGATCTTGATCTTTCCCTATTTTAACCTCCACATTTTTGTTCTCCATTTTTTAATGTGTGGAATTATATGCCAGTATCAATAGCAATGGCCTACTACTATATATACTGCGCACAACTGAAATAGTGAAATGCACCACAGGTATGGATGGATAGTTTACTTGACGACACAGAGGTAGGTACAGCAGTGGCCTACTGTACCGTAATGCTATATATTATATACTGGTGGTCAGCAAACTGTGCAAAACTGAAATGCACCACAGGTATGGATGGATAGTATACTTGACGACACAGAGGTAGGTACAGCAGTGGCCTACTGTACCGTAATGCTATATATTATATACTGGTGGTCAGCAAACTGCAAAACTGAAATGCACCACAGGTATGGATGGATAGTATACTTGACGACACAGAGGTAGGTAGAGCAGTGGCCTACTGTACCGTAATGCTATATATTATATACTGGTGGTCAGCAAACTGTGCAAAACTGAAATGCACCACAGGTATGGATGGATAGTATACTTGACGACACAGAGGTAGGTACAGCAGTGGCCTACTGTACCGTAATGCTATATATTATATACTGGTGGTCAGCAAACTGTGCAAAACTGAAATGCACCACAGGAATGGATGGATAGTATACTTGACGACACAGAGGTAGGTACAGCAGTGGCCTTCTGTACCATACTCCTATATATTATATACTGGTGGTCAGCAAAATTATGCACTGCAGTGTACTTCTACTATATACTACAATGCAGCACAGATATGGAGTGTTTTTCAGGCAGACAACGTATACTGGTGGTCACTGGTCAGCAAAACTCTGCACTGTACTCCTCCTATATAATACTGCTGGTCCCCAGTCCCCACAATAAAGCAGTGTGAGCACAGATATATGCAGCACACTGAGCACAGATATGGAGTGTTTTTCTGGCAGACAACGTATACTGGTGGTCACTGTCAGCAAAACTCTGCACTGTACTCCTCCTATATAATATACTGGTGGTCCCCAGTCCCCACAATAAAGCAGTGTGAGCACAGATATATGCAGCACACTGAGCACAGATATGGAGTGTTTTTCAGGCAGACAACGTATACTGGTGGTCACTGTCAGCAAAACTCTGCACTGTACTCCTCCTATATAATACAGCTGCTCCCCAGTCCCCACAATTAAGCAGTGTGAGCACAGATATATGCAGCACACTGAGCACAGATGAGGAGCGTTTTTTTCAGGCAGAGAACGGATAAAACTGGTGGTCACTGATCAGCAAAACTCTGCACTGTACTCCTCCTATATTAATAATACAGCTGCTCCCCAGTCCCCACAATTAAAATATAAGCAAGCACAAATATTTGCATCAACAATGAATAAACGGAGAGGACGCCAGCCACGTCCTTTCCCTAACATTTCCAATGCACGAGTGAAAATGGCGGCGACGCGCGGCTGCTTATATAGAATCCGAATCTCGCGAGAATCCGACAGCGGGATGATGACATTCGGGCGCGCTCGGGTTAACCGAGCCATATGGGAGAATCCGAGTATGCCTCGGACCCGTGTAAAATGGGTGAAGTTCGGGGGGGTTCGGTTTCCGAGGAACCGAACCCGCTCATCACTATAGAGGATACATATGACTATGGTATTCAAGGCATGTTAAAAAAAAAATTTTTTTACACACTCTTGAAAAGTTATTGGTACATTATCTAATAGTTGTTACTAAATTAATTTTTTTATAAAAAAAACCCACATACACTACTGTTTATAGTAATCAAAAACTGCAGTACAACCCCCCTACTTCCCTAGAGCAAATGAGTTTATCTTACTTGTCCTTCATGGCTTATACATACACATCTACCCATACACACTATCCTTGAGAAATATACACTATGCGCATGCACACATTTACTCAGTGGCGTAAGTTCGCCCCAGTCGCCCGGAGGCATGATAAATGTTGGTGGCCCCCCTACATACAGTATGCATACACACCCTTCATATGTAGCTATCCGGCACTCATGTTGAACAGTAGTAGCGTGCTCAGGTGCCTTTCCAAATAGTAATATAGATACACATACAAAGTGGACGGCACTCCAAATCAGTCATCACAATAAAATAGACACCAGCATACCTTTATAGCACACCTACAGTACTCCCTCACCCAAGTGTGTCACAATGTAGATGCTTTGGCGCAGTGGTGTGCCGATATACAGTATATATATATAAACAACACACAAACGCCTCTTTCACTTAAACACACACACTTCTCACTTACACTCACACCTCTTACTTACACACGCCTCCTTAGCTTAAACACACACATGCCTCCTTCGCTTAAACACACACAATCCTCACTTACACACACACCTCTCACACACACGCCTCTCACTTACACATGCTTCCTTCACTTAAATTCACACACACACGCCGCCTTCATTCAAACTCACACACACTTCCTTCACTTAAACACACAAACATGCCTCTTTCATTTATACACACACACATACACACACACATATGCCTCTCTCACACATACACACACACACACACACACACGTCTCCCTTACACGCACACACGCCTCTTTCACTTAAAAACACACACTCACACAAACAAAAACAAACACATGCTTCCTTCACTTACACACACACACAAACACACACACACGCCTCCTTCATTTAAACTCACACACACACACACACACACACACACACACACACACACACACACATGCTTCCTTTACTTAAACACACAAACATGCCTCTTTCACTTACACACACACACACACACAAACACATATGCCTCTCTCACACATACACACACACACGTCTCCCTTACACGTACACATGCCTCTTTCACTTAAAAACACACACACACAAAAACAAACACATGCTTCCTTCACTTACACACACACACACACTCACACACACACACACACACACACACACACACACACACACACACACCTCGCTTAAACATGCACACATAAAACACAGTGCTGCCAACATTCATTAAAGACCCCCCAGCACCCCTCCCCTTTCCAACTACACATACCCCCACAGTGCAGCTTGAGGCAAGTGCTGTCAGTGCCTACCTGCTGCTATCAGCCCAACGGAAGAACAGTGAGCATCACTTGGCCAGCTCATCTGGAAGGGCCTGGCAGGAGCTGCGTTCTGGAGCTCCCCCTAGCTGTAGCCACAGCCAGCTCTCTGTATATACTAGGACAGGGGTGGCCAACCAGTCAGATGCAAAGAGCCAGAAAGGATCTGTAGTCAAGGGCAAGAGCCAGTATCATGCGCGCGCCGAAGGCACGTGCGGAAAAATGGGGGCATGGTCTAGTTTTCACAAAGCCACACCCCATTTTGTGCGCACACCTTTCGTTATGACGTTTGTAGGAGTATGACCTTGTGTCATAACTCCGTTTTTAGTCATGTTGTACAGTGCCAAATACATATAATGCCCAGGTGTGGTATGGTATGCCGGCGGCCGGGCTCCAGGCGACCAGCATACCGGCACCGGAAGCTCGACCGCCTGCATACCGACAGCGTGGCGAGCGCAAATGAGCCCCTTGCGGGCTCGCTACGAGCGCCACGCTATTTATTCTCCCTCCAGGGGGTCGTGGACCCCCACGAGGGAGAAAAACTGTCGGTATGCCGGCTGTCGGGATTCCGGCGCCTGTATACTGTGCGCCGGGATCCCGACAGTTGGCAACCTGAAGACCACCCATAATGCCCCTGTACACTGCCACATACATATAAAAATGTCAAAAAATGGGTGCCTCCACACTGCCAGAAACATATGTCCCCCACAGTGCCAGATACATATATGCTCCAAAGTGCCAGATACATATATGCCCCACATTGCCAGATACATATATGCCTCACAGTGCCAGATACATATATGCCTCACAGTGCCAGATACACATGACCCCCCAGTGCCAGATATACATGTCCCCCCAATGCCAGATATATATGTCCCCACAGTGCCAGCTATGCCCCTAGTGCCAGATATATATGTCCCCAAATGCCAGCTATGCCCCCAATGCAGTGTCCCACAGTGCCAGATATGCCCCAGTGCCAGATATACATGTCCCCACACAGTGCCAGCTCTGCCCCCAGTGCCAGATATATGTGTCCCCCCAGTGCCAGATATGCCCCTGTGCCAGCATTGCCTCCAGTGCCAGATATATATGCCCCCACAGTGCTAGCTATGCCCCTAGTGCCAGATATATATGTCCCTAAAGTGCCAGATATGCCCCCAGTGCCAGATATGCCCCCAGTGCCAGATATATATGTCCCCACAGTGCCAGCTATGCCCCAATGCCAGTGTTCCCAGTGCCAGATTTGCCCCCCGTGCCAGATATACATGTCCCCCAAGTGCCAGATATATGTCCCCACAGTGCCAGATATATATGTCCCCACAGTGCCAGCTATGCCCCCAATGCCAGTGTCCCCACAGTGCCAGATATGCCCCCCAGTGCCAGATATATATGTCCCCACAGTGCCAGCTATGCCCCCAATGCCAGTGTTCCCAGTGCCAGATATGCCCCCCAGTGCCAGATATACATGTCCCCCAAGTGCCAGATATATGTCCCCACAGTGCCAGATATATATGTCCCCACAGTGCCAGCTATGCCCCCAATGCCAGTGTCCCCACAGTGCCAGATATGCCCCCCAGTGCCAGATATACATGTCTCCCCAGTGCCAGCTGTGACCCCAGTGCCAGGTATACATGTCCCCACAGTGCCAGCAATGCCCCCAGTGCCAGATTTACATGTCCCCCAAGTGCCAGATATATATGTCCCCACAGTGCCAGATATATATGTCCCCACAGTGCCAGCTATGCCCCCAATGCCAGTGTCACCACAGTGCCAGCTATGCCCCCCAGTGCCAGATATATATGTCCCCACAGTGCCAGCTATGCCCCCAATGCCAGTGTCCCCACAGTGCCAGATATGCCCCCCAGTGCCAGATATACATGTCCCCACAGTGCCAGCTATGCCCCCAATGCCAGTGTACCCACAGTGCCAGATATGCCCCCCAGTGCCAGGTATACATGTCCCCACAGTGCCAGCAATGCCCCCAGTGCCAGATATACATGACCCCCCCCCCATCCCTTGTGCTGCTCACCGCGCTGCTACTGCTGTCTGTGAGGGGAGGAGAGCGCAGCGTGCGCCTCCCCTGCCCCTCACTCTCAGGCGGCTGTGTCCCTCTTCAATTATGCACCGGTCCATGAGCCAATCAAAGCTCGTGGACCGGCAGCCTTAGCTGCCGGTCCGCGAGCTCTGATTGGCTCACGGACCGGCGCTGAATTGAAGCGCGCTGCCGCCGGAGAGTGAGGGGCAGGGGAGGCGCACGCTGCGCTCTCCTCCCCTCACAGACAGCAGCAGCAGCGCGGTGAGCGGTCAGGCAGTGGGAGACAGTGGAGGAGATGTGCCCCCTTGAGGCCAGGAGCCCGGCGGCAGCCGACTCCACTGCCTCCCAGAGTTCCGCCCTTGCATTTACTGTTCACTTAGCTATTATTCGCACAGGCTAAGTTTAGCACAGAAAAACACTTTTTTATGCAACCCATCTTTTTACCTACTGTGATGTGCGGACGATGGGCGCCTCCACATTGACCGCAGCTGTAATCTCTTGCCAGATGTGCTCCTTCGTCGCTGCCCCCATATTCTTCAGCCTATAAAGCACATTCTCCATTGCTTGAGGAACCAGAATGTCCAGCTCCCTCCTGCCGAATGGTGAACCTTGTCTTTTTTTCTTCTCCTTTTCCTGCGTTGCCTGTGATTGGGGTTCCTGAGACTAGTTACTGGGTCCTGCTACCTCTTAATCTGCAGGCTCGGGCACTTGCTGGTGTTGTGTAACTGCTGATTCTTCCTCTGCAGTTCTTCTCCTCTCAGCATTCTCACGTATCTGTGCAGTGACCTTAGTGATAATACTTTTTTAAAATATATATTTTTTTAAAACATTTTCTTATATAGCGCAGTAATAAAATACAGACATGGAAGTAGGAAGGCCCTGCTTGCAAATTTACAATCTATAGGGAATTAGAAAAGATACACAATGATAGGCACTATCTAGAGCACAGCGGGCCCACCAGATTGCAAAGACAGTCCTGATGGAATGTAATTAGATATGAATGCTTCTGAAGGTTATGTGGGCAGTTCAGTAATTTGATAGGCTTGCCAGAAGAGGGGAGTTTTCAGGGAACAGTTGAAAGTTTGGAGGCTAGAGGAGAATCTTATCATTTGTGGGAGGCCATTCCATAGGGTGGGTGCTGGTCAAAGAAAGTCCTGCAATTGTGAATGAGAGCCAGTGATCCATGCAGATGAGAGATGCAGATCTTGTGCAGAGCAGAGAGGTCAAGTTGGGTGATATTTTTAGATAAGCAAAGAGATATATGTTGAAATAGCATATATAGAGTTTGGAAAATAGCTTTATATGTGAGTAGAAGTATTTTAAATTGAATGCATATTATAGAATATGGGAAACCAATGGAGGGACTGACAGAGTGGATACATAGACAATGAACGTCTTGATAGGAAGATTAGCCTTGTAGCTGCATTCATAATGGATTGTAGTGTGGAGAGTCTTTTCTTGGGAAGACCAGTAAGGAGACTATTGCAATAATCAATGCAGGAGATATTGAGCGCATGGATTTGAGTGTTTGTAGTGCTTTGTGTAAATACGGTCATATTTTGGATTTATTTTAGATGCATGTAACATGATTTAGAGATGGATTGAATATGTGGCAATAATGAGAGTCCAGAGTCAAGGGTGACACCTAGACAGCAAGCTTGTGAACTGTTTTTGTTCTTTCCTTCAATATTCTGCATTCTGATTTTAAATACTGATTTTTTTTTCTCTTTTTCCTACTTTTTACAGGCACTGAAGTTGGAGATTGAAACCAACTAATACATTCGGTCCTTGAGGACATGAAGGACCACACAAGGGCCCTGCTGCAAAATATTATTATTTAAAAAAAATTGTTTTATTAATTTTTCCCCTTGAATTTTGTAAATCAAAAGTTAAAAAAATAATGAGTAAACATTTAAATATACCTATTGTGTGTGTTTTTTTTTGTAGATAATCATAAAAGTTTTCTCTGTCTTATCGATATCGTCTCTCCTCTGTTTTTTTATATATGTATCTATTTCTGTATTTTCTCTGTTTGATTTATACATTTTTCCATATTGGATTTTTCCGTATTTTGGAATAATTGCATACAATAATGAGTTATCATGGCGATAGGACCCAAGTCTAAGCACAGAATGCATTTGTGTTTCATATACACCTTATACACACAGTAACTTTGTGCATTAAACAAAGTGTGTGAACATTCACACAATTCATTTATGTTTCATATACACATTATACACGTGGCCTGAAGGTCATTTAATACAATATTTTTAATAACTCTGTGCATTAAACAAAGTTTGTGTACATCAGAAAACTAAGGTCTCACTATCTCACTCAAAAAAGTCTGTATTTCGGAATATTCCGTATTTCGGAATATTTGGATATGGGATACTCAACCTGTATATATATATATATATATATATATATATATATATATATATATATATTAAAAAATGGAGTAAATAAGAGCGCCTAATAGTGTCAGTATAGTGATCTATATATTCAAATATAAAAATAACTTAGCTCATAAAACTTTCAGCCTGATGATTCTTAGAAGTAGGACATGTAAAAGAGAGATAAAAACAACATAGTGTGTACTGTTTTCAAACGTTTTTCAAAGATTAAAGCATTAGGAACTTTGCCGGTTCCAATAATTTGATGAGGGAGCAGAATAAAATAAAAACAGTAACAATTTATTACACACAATCCTGCCACAAACGCAGGTGGCAGATATACAATTGAAAAGCTAAAAAACAGCTTGTCTGATCATAAGTGTAGGTAGCGCACGTACAAGATTAAAAATATAAACAGCTTATCTGTCCGCGTAGGGAAAAACCATAGATAAACGAGTATTCAGGCAGATTATCTATCTGTAGTGGCAGGTATCAAACGTACAGGATTGAAATAAAAAAACAGCTTATCTGTCCGCAAGTGGGAAGTCCAAGGGGTAAGCATCAAGTCCCTGTACCAACGCGTTTCGTCCTAGCATGAGGACTTCATCAAGGGGGTAACTGATATGGATAATACAGGATATTTATACCATAGTGGGTAATCCCATGTGGGCATGGTGGTGTGACATCACTTCCTGTCAGTAAGAACAGGTGTGACCAAAGAGCAGGTAAAAAGTCCTACACCTGCTGGTAAACTAGAGTCTGGTATAGAATTAATAAAAAATAAACTAATTTGCTAAAGAACAATGTATTTTCTCACAAAATATGGCTGTGCGTTCCAGGACCTTATGAAATACCAAATATCAGACTGAACTATTAAAGATGGCTGTGCGTTCCAGGCATTTGGAAATGTGTACTTAACTAAACCAGGAAATGACACTTAAAGATCCAACCGGAAGCGTGTGCGTTCCATTATGCGTTCCATCACCGCCGATGGCCGGAAGTGACGTCCCGCCAGACCGGCGCCCAGCGCAGCCGAGACCTTCCTCTTTTGTGATGTGACTTTTGCGCTATTAGAAGCGCCTTACCGCCGTTAACATATGTTTTTCGTAAACTATTTTCTCTGTTGTTTTACTATATGTTTTAGTAATAACCGGACCTGTTGGGGGGAAATTACGTAATGCGTTCCAAAATAGGCGGAAGTGACGTTCTGTGCGTTCCACAGCGGTCTTTTAATTTATTTCCACTTTTCACTTTATTTATTTCAGTTGTTCTTTAGCAAATGAGTTTATTTTTTATTAATTCTATACCAGACTCTAGTTTACCAGCAGGTGTAGGACTTTTTACCTGCTCTTTGGTCACACCTGTTCTTACTGACAGGAAGTGATGTCACACCACCATGCCCACATGGGATTACCCACTATGGTATAAATATCCTGTATTATCCATATCAGTTATCCCCTTGATGAAGTCCTCATGCTAGGACGAAACGCGTTGGTACAGGGACTTGATGCTTACCACTTGGACTTCCCACTTGCGGACAGATAAGCTGTTTTTTTATTTCAATCCTGTACGTTTGATACCAGCCACTTCAGATAGATAATCTGCCTGAATACTCGTTTATCTATGGTTTTTCCGTACGCGGACAGATAAGCTGTTTATATTTTTAATCTTGTACGTGCGCTACCTACACTTATGATCAGACAAGCTGTTTTTTAGATTTTTCGATTGTATATCTGCCACCTGCGTTTGTTGCAGGATTGTGTGTAATAAATTGTTACTGTTTTTATTTTATTCTGCTCCCTCATCAAATTATTGGAACCGGCAAAGTTCCTAATGCTTGAATCTTTGAAAAACGTTTGAAAACAGTACACACTATGTTGTTTTTATCTCTCTTTTACATGTCCTACTTCTAAGAATCATCAAGCTGAAAGTTTTATGAGCTAAGTTATTTTTATATTTGAATATATAGATCACTATACTGACACTATTAGGCGCTTTTATTTACTCAATTTTTTTAATTTTCATTTTTATACTGTTTGAGAGCTGCACTCACTCACATATGAGGTGTGTCGTGTCCTGCTAAAAAGGACAGTCAGAAACTTATATAATTTTAATATCTATTTAAGCGTCTTACTGGGTGCACTTAGGCGCTATCCTCTACTGTTCCACACATATATATATATATATATATACTATTTAAAAACAAAATATTCAGTGTAATGAGCAAATAGGACATCAAACACACTATGTTGATATACTTGGTGCCTTAATTGCTTAATGACATTGAACAATTAGGTCATCACACTCTAAAATTTGCAGTGTTTGATCACTCAATTGTTTAATGACACGTAGATTTCTTAGGGAGGTAAAAAAAAAATGGCCTGTTTGCGATTGTCCGCTAGCTTGAAATCACTTTGCACATGTGCAAGCGGATACACACTTGCAACGCCGCGCATCGCAGCTTTGCGCTGCAGTATAGTTACCTCCCCTTTTGTGTAGTGCTGTATTTTTGTGCACGTGTGCATTGTGGGAGTGTATTTGGGTATGGTCACACGTGTGCTTAGCGATTGCAAATAAACGCACATCGATGTGCATACTGTTGCGATCAGGTCTGAATTAGGCCCATTGTTATAAATGTTAGCACAAAGTCAATACTAAAAGTGGAGAGAGTGCAGATAAATGTGACCAAATTAATGTAGTAAAGTATTTGTTCATAATGAAAGGCTGTATAGATGTATTTACTGTAAGATGAAGAAGATATGTTCCATATAAGGTATAACTGCTTCTATTTGCTATTAAGTATACCCTAAACTTGGTTCAGTGTTAGACCTGAGAAGAAGACATATAGTATGATAAACCCTTGCTCTTTTCTAGAAAAAAATATATTATCAGAAGTATAAAATCCAGGTGGTGGTGGAAGAATAAAAAAACAATACAAATGCATAAAACAGTAGTATTAAATCAACCTGACAGCACTATAAAATTAGGGTAAGGTTAATAATAAAAGAAAAATAATGTGGTAAACTGCTAAAAGTCACACGACTCGGTATGCGCCTGGCATTCCCCTCACTGGAGTACGCGGGATTGTTGCATGCAGCAGTTTGTTGAGTGAGACTGGACTGCGGAATAAGTACATGGTGACAGAAAGGGCCGCCAAGAGAAATCCTGGGCCCCAGTACAACAATTTACTGGGCCCCTGCGCCACCCCTGGAGGGAGTGTGACCACAGCATGCTGGAGCATTGCCACACCTCTTTAGGGGTGTGTCTACCACATAAGAAGCACCCACTCACAGGAGCATGGCATGCCTCCCAGCCAGGGCAGTAGAGAGCCTGGCTGGGCACAGGTCCTTTTCAGGGGGCTTAGCCTAATCACTATGCATCCTTAGAAAAAAATACAGATTTTTTTTATTTTAAGCACTTCCCTAGCCACACTGCAGCCCAGCATACAACAACGTGTGCTAGGCTGAGAAGAAGAGCTGCTGCTGCCAGATAAGAGGGGGTGGGGACCTGGGCCCCTCCTTCAGACCTGGGTCCAGTTAATTTGTACCCCCCCCCCCCCCCACACACACACACACACACACACACTTTAGGCACCACTGGTGACAGCAGAATAATAACCCATGGTGATATAAGAAAACATGGAGACACCACATCATAATCCTGAGCAGCAGTGTTTAAAAAAAATTGGAATGCAAATCCAATTTAAGCTCCGGATCCAACTTTGTATCCATTGAATGCCATCCTCGAAATGCAGCCTTCACAATGGCAGTCCTAGGCCTGATTGCAGGTCTTTGAATTCATTCTTGGCAGGAGGGGGGGGGGGTGTTGATCAGTTTGTTCAGTAGTCTAGTTAACAGAGGGGGTGTTGCATTGCAGACAGGATCATGGTTGCAGATAGACAAACTTTCTTATGGTGTGAAAGATGTAGCCAGAGAAAAATTAAAAACTCATATATATCTAAGATGTGTGGAAGATATGGGATTTAAATTCCGGTTCTAACTCTGAATCCTTGGTGTGCCATCCTTAGAATGTAGTCTTCACAATGTCAGGTTTTGCCTGGTTTCAGGTCTTGAAATTCATTATCTTAACTACTACAACCTATATATCAGCAGGCACTGGGGAAAATGTGTTGCTCAGTCCAGAGCTATAACTAGACTTTTTGGTGCCCTGTGTGCCAGAGAGAGAATTGGTGTCCCCACCCCATTTTTCCAATATGGACATAGTGCGCATCCCAGAGAAAGTCCATGCTTTGATACCACTTCCCACAATTAATATATATTATAATATATAATATGATATATTATATTATATATAAATAATACACACGCATTTATAGACCACTGCAAAAAATGGATTTGAACACAAATCCTCATTATACTACATTCATGCACTTAACTTGAGAGCTCATAGTTATTCAGTCACAATACCCTATTTTAAATAACACATTTCAATAAACTGCCATATGCAGGATTTAAACCTATAACCTGTTGAATTCTAATCAAACACCCTACTCATTGAGCTATTTGATCCTGCATAAAAAGTATGAGAACTATATGAAGCTACTTGTACTTTGTAAAATTATAATCAGCATTGCAATTGAGCAGATCTATGTAGTGTGCAGCCACACATCAAATCTCTTGCAGCCGCACACTACATAGATCTGCTCAGCCGCAATGCTGATCATTTTTTCACAAAGTACAAGGTAAGCTTCAAATAGTTAGAATTCTGTAGCTTAGAATTATCTACCTTTCTATGCAAGGGCAGATAGCTCAATGACTAGATTGTCTGACTGTAATGCCACAGGCGATGGGTTTGAATCCCGGGTATGCCAGCATCTTCAAATGTAATAAAGGACAGTGTGACTGAATAACAAAGCGCTCTCAAGTTGAGTTCATGAATGTTGTATATGTCTTAGCAACAGAAGGGGTCAGGAGACAGCAGCGATCAGGAGATGTTGGGCTTCAAAAAGGAGGAAAGCTGCAAGTGAACGTAATTAAAACAGAAAAATTACAAGTGCCGCCAGCAGCACCCCCTACCCTGCAGCGCTATGTGGGATACCCCTTCCGCCCACACCTAGATACAGCCCTGGCTCAGGCTGCTCAGCAACCTGTGTAAAACTGAGAGATGGGATTTAAATTTTGGTTCTAACTCCGTATCCTTGGAATGCCATCCTTAGACTGTAGCCTTCAGAATTGCAGACCAATTTGTGTGGCTTTACGCAGTTTTACGCCATGATTTGTTATTAACCATTTTTGTAATACTGCTATTTTATGCCTTTTTTGTTGTTGTTGTTGTTGTTGTTGTTGTTCCCCACCACATGGATGTTATACTGCTGCTGCTTATTGCATAACGTGCTAGATGTAACCTATGCAGTGCAGCCCACATTGCTATCTCAGATGGTTCTTTCTTGGGCAGGATGAACCATTCAGTGCATATCATAGTGCACATTTTAGTCACCTATTTATGTCTTAGTTTTTTGCATGGCTTACCTCACACATTGTAACTTTTGCAGGGTGCCCACGATGGTTGCCTCACCTGGTACATTTGTGGGTGAGATTCTTGGAACTGGTGGCTATTTAAGGGCTCTGCTTCTAGCTTTAGTATGCTGCAACTTTCCTATTTTGTGTCATCTCTTCTAGGATTTGCCTATTCCACCCAGGGTAACTTATGTAGTGCCAGGTACCTTTCATGGATGAGTTATATGACTGGTGGAATTTATTACCGAATATGGCTGCACCAACCCTGCATTTAGTTCATTGTGCCCATTATGTTCACTATGTTCACTGTTTTTTGGTTTGATTTCCTCTTGCTGTAATACTAAACCTCTGTGCTATGCTTTTGATGCTTATAAAGTGACTTTGAGACCTGCAGGAGAAAAACTCTATATAAACAAAATAATAATAATAATTATTATTATTATCATCTACATAGTGCAGTAGTAACACTTTCCAATTCAGTCTAACATGTGAATACTGTAGAATTATTCACAAAATGTAGTTTCCTACTAAAACGGGTATGGGTCGTTGCGTAGACACAATTTAGGTCAACAGTCATTAGGTTGACCATGGAAGGTTGACATGCATTAGGTCGACAGGGACAATAGGTCGACATGGTCATTAGGTACTAGGTCGACGTGTTTTTTAAAAAACTTTTTTGGGCGTTTTCTTCGTAAAGTGATGGGGAACCCCCATTAGTGCAGTGTGTCCCCTCGCATGGCTCGTTTCACTCGCCATGCTTCAGGCAAGGTGCCTTGCTTCGCTCGGAACAGGTTACTGTTCCAATCGTAGTCCACGTGGATCGTTAAGAATGAAAAAATCCAAAAAATTAAAACAAATGTGAAAAACTCATGTCGACCTTTTGACCGGTCGACCTAGTACATATCAACCCAGTGACCACATCGACCTATTAACCATGTTGACCTAATGCATGTCGACCTTCAGTGGTCGACCTAAGCTGTGTTGACCTAATGACCGTATCCCACTAAAACAGAAGCTGTCACTCTACCAGCATTACTAACTACAGTATGTGAACTTATTCAGACCCATTATAAAGTGAGGAAGTGATTTTTTTGAAGCAAGCTGCCTGCATTTTATTGAAGGGGATAAAGTCGTTAGGTCGACAGTCATTAAGTCGACCACTGAAGGTCGACATGATCAATAGAGCAACATGGTCATTAGGTCAACATGTACTGGGTCGACAGGTCAAAAGGTTGACATGAGTTTTTTTTTTTAAATAATTTTTTGGACTTTTTCATACTTGACGATCCACGTGGACTACAATTGGGAACAGTAACCTGTGCCGAGCGCAGCAGTAGCGGAGCAAAGCACCTTGCCCGAAGCATGGCGAGTGAAGCGAGCCATGCGAGGGGACACGGTGCACTAATTGGGGTTCCCCCGTCAGTTTACTAAGAAAACAACACCAAAAAAAGTCCAAAAACCCAGGTCGACCTTTTGACCTGTCGACCTAGTACATGTCGACCTTTTGACCATGTCAACCTAATGGATGTCAACCTTCCGTAGTTGACCCAATGACTGTCAACCTAAGTTGAGTCGACCCAACAACCCATACCCTATGTTTCCCTCTTCTGGATCAACTGACAGATGATTTTCAGAATGAAGCATTAAAATTGATGTGCATGTTTTGTTTTCAATCTAAAAAACTATGTATCCTAAGCATACTGTAACTGTCATAAATAGGATGGATGGATATACTTCACTTGACACAGCAATGTGTTTCAATATATATAGTTTGGCGGTGTTTCAATTATTCTATTTTATATGATAACTTTATTCATCTTTGTGTCAAAAATGATAAATTGATGAATTACCTTTACAGAACAATACATGATTGATGAATATAGCCTGTGTAAAGATCTAGTGCAGAGCATTTATCTTACAGTGCACAACGTTATAATACTAAGCATGAGGTTTCCACGCTGTAAAATAAATTTATAGCTGTATTTTAAATGTTCACGCTTACTGAAATATTTTGGGTATCACAAGCAAATATTATTTAAGCTATAATTATTATACAAAAACACATGAAGAAAGATTATTTTATTTGGCCATAAGAGTTCAGTTGCCGGCAGTAAGTTATCGTGGGCCAAATGATCCCCGGGGCTATCCAATTAACCCTGAATGCAGCTCGACGCTGTCACTTATTGAGGATTTTTTTCGGAACCTGTTGAGGTCAATTTTCAAATTTCAGTTCAGAACGCCACCCTCTTGTTTTCTATATGATTGGATTAGTGCATAGGTCTACAAACTCGGTCCTCATTACCTCACACAGTGCATGTTTTGCAGGTAACCCAGCAGGTGCACAGGTGTATTAATTACTCACAGACACATTTTAAAAGGTCCGCAGGTGGAGTTCATTATTTCACTTGTGATTCTGTGAGGAGACCTGCAAAACACGCACTGTGTGGGGGTAATGAGGACCGAGTTTGCAGACCTATGGATTAGTGGGTTGGACTACTACCTCTATCAATAATGAGGGGTGTTATACTGCTGTGGAGTTTGGACATACTATACCATGAGTGGGGTGTTTTTTGTCTTTTTATTTCCTTTAAGTACCAACAGGTTCAGGTGCTTATTGTAAAATATTATTAACAATCATATGTGCACATATGTAAAAGCTGCAAAAAAAACATGTACGTTTGTGATTACATACACTAAACATCCATATAACAATGGATTAAACCTACAAAACAAATCTATTTAATTTTGCACTAATATACAACAGAGTCTGATATGTAAATTACATTTTCTATTTATTTATTGATTTGTCATACTACATAGCAAACTGTTGCCGTATATATTTTTATTTCCTTTACATATGACAGAATTCCATTGAAGTAAACAAAACACATACATACATGGCATCCTGAATTGATAAACATGGCATCCTGAATCATTTTGGATGGACTAAGTATAATTATTTTATAGACATTCTGTAAATTTGTATTATTTTATCTGCAATTAGATGTGCTTCTCCCATCAAACATTGGTGCCCAGGTGGTTATTGCAGCATCAGTGCCACCCAGCGGTATAGATTAGTAGCCCATAATATATCTGGTGAGCAATGTAGAGCATGGAGCATTCAGCAGGAGGCTGTATATACAGTGAAAACAATCTGGGGGTAAGTGGCGGAACCCTTGGAAGACTTGCTCTCTGGCTCTGATTGGCGCGGTTAGCATGACTTTCCTACTTGGAATCTACAAGGTTAAGGCATCAGCAAGTACCTGATGTGTTTCCCCCGTGGCTCCACCCACGACTTTGTCAGAGGTGGAATGTGCAAATAAATGTATAGTAAGTGCAATCAAAAAGAAACAAAAAAAACACACAAGCGCCGAAAACCTCTTTTTCCATTAAACTATATCTTTGTACACCAGCTGAGGTAACTGGCCAGGTTTTAAGGCAGCAGAACACTAGACCTACTTTACAAACTAGGATTTGTGAAGATATTCATTGCATTTAAAAAAAAAAACACACAACATAATAAATGTAAATGTTATAAACATAGAAACAAATCCCCAATAAAAATATTAACTGACCCACAAGAAAAGATTAGGTCATAACACCACAAATAACTAAGTATAATACCAGTGGAGGTGAGTATTTAAAAACTGTTCTGCAAAATCATCACCTCAGTCTACATTTGTCTTTGAAATTCATACATTTTGCTCATCAAATTTGACCTTTACTATTCCAAGAACAGAGCTAGCTATTTTCATTCTAACTCCGCATGTAGCAAAATGGGCACTTACTGTACAAGTGCAGTGTGGAATGGTATGCCATGGAATTAGGGACAAAAGCATAACACAAGGTGTGTGTGTGTGTGTGTGTGTGTGTGTGTGTGTGTGTGTGTGTGTGTGTGTGAGTGTGTGTGTGAGTGTGTGTGTGTGTGGGGGGGGGGAGTAATAATTTCAAAGTGCCCTCTATTATGCTAGAAAATGTATACTAAATTTATTTTAAATCTCTAGAGGGTGTGAGAAACACTAGCAAAGACACTGAAGATGCTAATTGTGATGTGCTTTTGCTCCTTGCAGCAATTTCTATTAATTGAATTACCCCAAAGATTGTAATGTCATAACTTTGCACCTCTGCGAAATTGCCTGATCTGCCCAATTTACATGTACAGTACTGTAGGAACCATGCTGTATTCAGGGCCGGTGCAAGGTCTCTTGGCACCTTAGGCAAAACTACTGCCTGCTGCCCCCAACACCACCAATTACCCACTTTCCCAGTCAGTAAGGTGAAAGTGCATGGACGGCTTCTTATATGTTTCCCAGCTGTCTAACTGCATTGAGTACAACAAGACTGTCTCTCTCAGAGACATCCTTATTAGAGGGGCACACTCAGTGGCTCTCCCTTCCCAGATTCTGGCACTCTACCCAGTTGCTTGTCTCTTTCCATTTCATTCTGTCTCTCATACATACTGTACATACATATCCATACACTGCCTATTTCATATATACATTCATACATACTCTGTCTCTCTCATATTTCTTCACATCTATCTACTTTTTCTGTGTCTCTCATTCTCGCTCTCTTTTACACACATACTATCTTCCTTTATTTCTGCCACACACCTCTATCTCTTATACATACATACATACATACATACATATATACATCCATACACTGCCTCTCTCATATATACATTCATACATACAGTACACTGCCTCTCATATATACACATTCATACTGTACATACACTGCCTCTCATATATACATTCATACATACACTGCCTCTCTCGTATATACATCTATACATACACTGCCTCTCATATACATACATATATACAATGCCTCTCAACATTGCACTGCCTTGTATACTGTATACATACATATGCGGCCTCTCTCATTCATACATACATACATACATACATACATACACACACGTCCTCTCTCATACATACATACATACATACATGGCCTCTCATCATACATACATACATACATACATACATACATATACGGCGTCTCTCATACATACATAAATACACAGCCTCTCATATATACACGGCCTCTCTCATACATACATATATGGCCTCTCATATACATGCATACATACATACATACATGACCTCTCATCATACATACATATATATACAGCCTCTCTCATACATACATATACGGCCTCTCTCATATATATATATATATATATATATATATACATACATGCACGGCCTCTCTCATACATTCATACACGGCCTCTCTCATAAGTACGTAGGTATATAATATATATATATATATACGGCCTCTCTCATACATACATATACGGCCTCTCTCACATATACGTACATATATATATATATATATATATATATACGGCCTCTCTCATACATACTCACATACATACATACATATACAGCCTCTCTCATATATGCATACATTTATGGCCTCACTCATACATACATACATACA